>NC_134361.1:210349614-210649614 GCF_048569485.1 Anomaloglossus baeobatrachus | reverse complement strand
ATATAGTCACTGCTCTTACTGTAGAGAGCGAGCTCCTGGGTTCAGCTGTGCATATAGTCACTGCTCTTACTGTAGAGAACCAGCTCCTGGGTTCAGCTGCTCATATAGTCACTGATCTTACTGTAGAGAGCCAGCTCCTGGGTTCAGCTGTGCATATAGTCACTGCTCTTACTGTAGAGAACCAGCTCCTGGGTACAGCTGCTCATATAGTCACTGTTCTTACTGTAGAGAACCAGCTCCTGGGTTCAGCTGTTCATATAGTCACTGCTCTTACTGTAGAGAACCAGCTCCTGGGTTCAGCTGTTTATATAGTCACTGCTCTTACTGTAGAGAGCCAGCTCCTGGGTTCAGCTGTTCATATAGTCACTGCTCTTACTGTAGAGAGCCAGCTCCTGGGTTCAGCTGTTCATATAGTCACTGCTCTTACTGTAGAGAACCAGCTCCTGGGCTCAGCTGTTTATACAGTCACTGCTCTTACTGTAGAGAACCAGCTCCTGGGTTCAGCTGTTTATACAGTCACTGCTCTTACTGTAGAGAACCAGCTCCTGGGTTCAGCTGTTTATACAGTCACTGCTCTTACTGTAGAGAACCAATATTATTATTTATATTCAGATCCATGTTTTTCCCATGCTGTGTTCTGCTTTCGCTGCTGCTGTGTGGATGTCACTGTCATCTCTCCGCTGCAGGCCGCTGTCCCCGGGGGACGTCCTGATCGCGCTCCTGGATGGCGGGCAGGTGCTGCGGGTGCACAGCTCGCGGCTCCGGCATCAGGGCAGATACCAGTGTCTGGCCTTTAATCACGCAGGACAACAAGTGAAAGATTTCAGCCTGAAGATCCTCAGTAAGTGCGGCCATCAGAAGCGGGGTCAGTCTGCCACCTGCTGGGCAAGTCCTGAATCACACGCTGCAGAAAAGCTGCCACAAAGCCCCTCTAGGATGCGTGCACAGCATCAGGGTTGGACACAGCATGACCGGATCCTGTGCACACACCCTAATCTGATCTGTGCCGGATTATCAGATTGAATCCGCATAGAATGGTCCATACATCCTCAGAATGTGACCCCACGTATGCAACAGCCGGGCTATAATCCGTGTCTTGCTCTTTCCTCAGCGCCCCCCTCCGTCTGGGCGTCCAACGAGACCACGTCCGTGGCCACTCTCCTCCACGGGTCTGTGGAGCTGAAGTGTGAAGCCAAAGGGTCTCCCCCTCCGAGCATCACCTGGTACAAGGACCGGCGCCCCATCGTGTCCAGCCCCAGAGCCACCTACCAGGACGGGGGCAGAAGCCTGCGGCTCAGCCGGGCCCAGCTCTCCGACGCCGGATCCTACACCTGCAGGGCCAATAACCAGGCCGGCAGCACCGAGAAAGCCTACCTGCTGGAGGTTTACGGTGCGTGCGTCCTCCAGGTCAGGTCTGCACCACTGACAGCCGCACAGCACGTCTGCACACTGACACCGGATCATGAGCCGCACAGCACGTCTGCACCACTGACACCGGATCATGAGCCGCACAGCATGTCTGCACCACTGACACAGGATCATGAGCCGCACAGCACGTCTGCACCACTGACACCGGATCATGAGCCACACAGCACGTCTGCACCACTGACACCGGATCATGAGCCGCACAGCACGTCTGCACCACTGACACCGGATCATGAGCCGCACAGCACGTCTGCACCACTGACACCGGATCATGAGCCGCACAGCACGTCTGCACCACTGACACCGGATCATGAGCCGCACAGCACGTCTGCACCACTGACACCGGATCATGAGCCGCACAGCACGTCTGCACCACTGACACCGGATCATGAGCCGCACAGCACGTCTGCACCACTGACACCGTATCATAAGCCATACAGCACGTCTGCACCACTGACACCGGATCATGAGCCACACAGCACGTCTGCACCACTGACACAGGATCATGAGCCACACAGCACATCTGCACCACTGACACAGGAATATGAGCCGCACAGCACGTCTGCACCACTGACACAGGATCATGAGCCGCACAGCACGTCTGCACCACTGACACCGGATCATGAGCCGCACAGCACGTCTGCACCACTGACACAGGATCATGAGCCGCACAGCACGTCTGCACCACTGACACCGGATCATGAGCCGCACAGCACGTCTGCACCACTGACACCGGATCATGAGCCGCACAGCACGTCTGCAGCACTGACACCGGATCATGAGCCACACAGCACGTCTGCACCACTGACACCGGATCATGAGCCGCACAGCACGTCTGCACCACTGACACCGGATCATGAGCCGCACAGCACGTCTGCACCACTGACACCGGATCATGAGCCGCACAGCACGTCTGCACCACTGACACCGGATCATAAGCCACACAGCACATCTGCACCACTGACACCGGATCATGAGCCGCACAGCACGTCTGCACCACTGACACCGGATCATGAGCCGCACAGCACGTCTGCACCACTGACACAGAACGCCGCCTTTGTGCTTCCCTTTCTCTCGCATTTTGATAGTACATTGTAACGCAGCAGCGCACGGCTGTTTCCTATCCCCTCCGCTGATACATTGTAACGCAGCAGCGCACGGCTCTTTCCTATCCCCTCCGCTGATACATTGTAACGCAGCAGCGCACGGCTGTTTCCTATCCCCTCCGCTGATACATTGTAACGCAGCAGCGCACAGCTCTTTCCTATCCCCTCCGCTGATACATTGTAACGCAGCAGCGCACGGCTGTTTCCTATCCCCCCGCTGATACATTGTAACGCAGCAGCGCACGGCTCTTTCCTATCCCCTCCGCTGATACATTGTAACGCAGCAGCACACGGCTGTTTCCTATCCCCCCCGCTGATACATTGTAACGCAGCAGCGCACGGCTCTTTCCTATCCCCCCCGCTGATACATTGTAACGCAGCAGCGCATGGCTGCTTCCTATCCCCTCCGCTGATACATTGTAACGCAGCAGCGCACAGCTGTTTCCTATCCCCTCCGCTGATACATTGTAACGCAGCAGCGCACGGCTCTTTCCTATCCCCTCCACTGATACATTGTAACGCAGCAGTGCACGGCTCTTTCCTATCCCCTCCGCTGATACATTGTAACGCAGCAGCACACGGCTGTTTCCTATCCCCTCCGCTGATACATTGTAACGCAGCAGCGCACAGCTGTTTCCTATCCCCTCCGCTGATACATTGTAACGCAGCAGCGCACAGCTCTTTCCTATCCCCTCCGCTGATACATTGTAACGCAGCAGCGCACGGCTCTTTCCTATCCCCTCCGCTGATACATTGTAACGCAGCAGCACACGGCTCTTTCCTATCCCCTCCGCTGATACATTGTAATGCAGCAGCGCACGGCTCTTTCCTATCCCCTCCGCTGATACATTGTAACGCAGCAGCACACGGCTGTTTCCTATCCCCTCCGCTGATACAGTGTAATGCAGCAGCGCACGGCTCTTTCCTATCCCCTCCGCTGATACATTGTAACGCAGCAGCACACGGCTCTTTCCTATCCCCTCCGCTGATACATTGTAACGCAGCAGCGCACGGCTCTTTCCTATCCCCTCCGCTGATACATTGTAACGCAGCAGCGCACGGCTGTTTCCTATCCCCTCCGCTGATACATTGTAACGCAGCAGCGCACGGCTGTTTCCTATCCCCTCCGCTGATACATTGTAATGCAGCAGCGCACGGCTCTTTCCTATCCCCTCCGCTGATACATTGTAACGCAGCAGCGCACGGCTCTTTCCTATCCCCTCCGCTGATACATTGTAATGCAGCAGCGCACGGCTCTTTCCTATCCCCTCCGCTGATACATTGTAACGCAGCAGCGCACGGCTCTTTCCTATCCCCTCCGCTGATACAGTGTAATGCAGCAGCGCACGGCTGTTTCCTATCCCCTCCGCTGATACATTGTAACGCAGCAGCACACGGCTGTTTCCTATCCCCTCCGCTGATACATTGTAACGCAGCAGCACACGGCTCTTTCCTATCCCCTCCGCTGATACATTGTAATGCAGCAGCGCACGGCTCTTTCCTATCCCCTCCGCTGATACATTGTAACGCAGCAGCACACGGCTGTTTCCTATCCCCTCCGCTGATACATTGTAACGCAGCAGCGCACGGCTGTTTCCTATCCCCTCCGCTGATACATTGTAACGCAGCAGTGCACGGCTGTTTCCTATCCCCTCCGCTGATACATTGTAATGCAGCAGCGCACGGCTCTTTCCTATCCCCTCCGCTGATACATTGTAACGCAGCAGCACACGGCTCTTTCCTATCCGCTCCGCTGATACATTGTAACGCAGCAGCGCACGGCTGTTTCCTATCCCCTCCGCTGATACATTGTAACGCAGCAGTGCACGGCTGTTTCCTATCCCCTCCGCTGATACATTGTAACGCAGCAGCACACGGCTCTTTCCTATCCCCTCCGCTGATACATTGTAACGCAGCAGCGCACGGCTCGTTCCTATCCCCTCCGCTGATACATTGTAACGCAGCAGTGCACGGCTGTTTCCTATCCCCTCCGCTGATACATTGTAACAAACCCTCAGCTGTGAGCAGTTCTCACTGACAGGTCGCAGTATAAAGTTTATGGAATAGCTGCAGACTTTTTTCTTACAGTTTTTTCCTTTCGGTTCAGTCGCTCCTCATATAGAAGGAGCCGGAGCGACCCCGGCCACCATTAAGGCGACATTGGGTGGTCCCTTGGACCTGGAGTGCTCGGCCACCGGTCACCCCCCTCCGGTCCTGTCCTGGCTCAAAGACGGACTCCTGCTGTCGGAGAGAGACGGTCTGCAGATTAAAGATGGCGGCCGGGCGCTGCACGTCGCGGCGGTCACAGAGAGCGCGGAGGGGGACTACACGTGTGCGGCCGTCAGCCTGGCCGGAGAGACCACCCTGCGCTACTCTGTGGAAGTTCTCGGTAAGAGTCTGTGTATTGGGGACCCCCATCACCGCTGCTGACAATCACTGACAGTCACTATGTCTCCCCAGTTCCTCCCAGGGTGCAGATCGGCGACGGTTCAGGACGGGTGACGGTGACGGTAAATGACGCCCTGGATCTGTCCTGTGCGGTGAGCGGACGCCCGGCACCCAGACTATGGTAAGATCGTCGTGTCTGTGCAGTCATTACTCTATTGCTCCCTGTTATCAGCTGTTTCTCCTTATTATGGCGCTCTTCCGTGCTGCAGGTGGTCGAGGAATGGCCACCCGCTCACAGATCAGGACGGGCTGGAGGTGTTAGATAGCGGGAGAACCGTGGCCATCCATGCCGTGCAGCCAGGACATGGCGGGAGATACGTGTGCACGGCGGACGGTGAAGCCGGGGCGGCAGAGGCGGCGGTGGATGTGCTGGTACAAGGCAAGACCTCCCAATATAATGCAGCAGTCTTACTGGTGGTCTCGGGTCATGGACCCCACTAATTACGAGACCTCCAGTATATCCATCTACAGTGAATGTCTGGTCATTGTCATCTCTTTCTCCAGCGCTCCCCCTAGTGACCATCACGGGGGGCAGCAGCGTGTCTGCAAATCTCCGAGAGCCTGTGACCCTGGAGTGCGAGGGGTCCGGCACCCCACCCCCGACCGTGACCTGGTGGAAGGACGGGCGACCGGTGGGAGCACAGGGACCCCAACTGCAGGTAAGCCCCCTGGTGGTCGGGCAGCATGACAGTGGGGTTCTCAGGATACATGGCCCCCGAGAATGGCGGCTGGGCAGCACGACAGCGGGGTTCTCAGGATACATGGCCCCCGAGAATGGCGGCCGAGCAGCACGACAGCGGGGTTCTCAGGATACATGGCCCCCAAGAATGGCGGCCGGGCAGCACGATAGCGGGGTTCTCAGGATACATGGCCCCCTAGAATGGCGGCCGGGCAGCACGACAGCGGGGTTCTCAGGATACATGGCCCCCGAGAATGGCGGCCGAGCAGCACGACAGCGGGGTTCTCAGGATACATGGCCCCCAAGAATGGCGGCCGGGCAGCACGATAGCGGGGTTCTCAGGATACATGGCCCCCTAGAATGGCGGCCGGGCAGCACGACAGCGGGGTTGTCAGGATACATGGCCCCCGAGAATGGCGGCCGGGGCAGCACGACAGCGGGGTTCTCAGGATACATGGCCCCCGAGAATGGCGGCCGGGCAGCACGACAGCGGGGTCCTCAGGATACATGGCCTCGAGAATGGTGGCCGAGCAGCACAACTGTAGGGTCCTCAGGATACATGGCCTCCGAGGAGCAGAAGTGAAAGACCCTCCACTATGTGTCAGATCAGGATTGATGAATACTTAGTCCGATCACCTCCTCTGCTGTCAGCCTGTACCACCGCTCCCATCATCCTCTGAGGATAGTCCCATCACAAACGTCCTCGTCAGTATCTTCTGTGACATCTTCCTACAGATCCAGGATCTCAGCATCGACGATGAAGGCGTCTACACCTGTGTGGCTGCAAACCGGGCCGGCGAGAGCAGGCAGGACGTGCTGCTGAGCGTGCTGGGTGAGCGATACCGCACCACGCCGGGTGGGACAGGATCTGGCACCACGCGGGATGGGACGGGACACAGCACCACGCGGGATGGGATGGGACACAGCACCACGCGGGATGGGATGGGACACAGCACCACATGGGACGGGACACAGCACCACGCGGGATGGGACGGGATATGGCACCACGCGGGATGGGACGGGACACGGCACCACGCGGGATGGGACGGGATATGGCACCACGCAGGATGGGACGGGATATGGCACCACGCAGGATGGGACGGGATATGGCACCACATGGGATGGGACGGGACACGGCACCACGCGGGATGGGACTAGATATAGCACCACGCAGGATGGGACTGGATATGGCACCACATGGGATGGGACGGGACACGGCACCACGCGGGATGGGACGGGATATGGCACCACATGGGACGGGACACGGCACCACGTGGGATGGGACGGGACACAGCACCACATGGGATGGGACGGGACACGGCACCACGCGGGATGGGACGGGACACAGCACCACATGGGATGGGACGGGACACAGCACCACGCGGGATGGGACGGGATATGGCACCACGCAGGATGGGACTGGATATGGCACCACGCAGGATGGGACTGGATATGGCACCATGCAGGATGGGACGGGATATGGCACCACATGGGATGGGACGGGACACGGCACCACATGGGATGGGACGGGACACGGCACCACATGGGATGGGACGGGATATGGCACCACGCAGGATGGGACGGGATATGGCACCACATGGGATGGGACGGGACACGGCACCACGCAGGATGGGACGGGATATGGCACCACGCAGGATGGGACGGGATATGGCACCACATGGGATGGGATACGACATCACATGGGATGGGACGGTATATGCCTGAGCAGACCGTATCACAGGGGATAGGATGAGATACAGTAGCTCAGCAGTGTTCCTTGTCCTGTATACCTCTCACTATTATTTCAGTGCCCCCTAATATCGAACCCTCCGATGTGAACCATACTGTGGTGGAGACCCACCCCGCCATATTGGAGTGTCTGGCATCAGGAAGCCCTTTACCTGGTAAGTGACAGGAGGGTGTGCAGGGGATCTCTCCAATCTTCAGACTCCTTTACCTGGTGACAGGAGGGTGTGCAGGAGATCTCTCCGATCCATGGGTTCCCCTTTACCTGGTGACAGGAGGGTGTGCAGGGGATCTCTCCGATCCATGGGTTCCCCTTTACCTGGTGACAGGAGGGTGTGCAGGGAATCTCTCCAATCTTCAGACTCCTTTACCTGGTGACAGGAGGGTGTGCAGGAGATCTCTCCGATCCATGGGTTCCCCTCTACCTGGTGACAGGAGGGTGTGCAGGGAATCTCTCCGATCCATGTGTTCCCCTTTATCTGGTGACAGGAGGGTGTGCAGGGGATCTCTCCAATCCATCAGTTCCCCTTTATCTGGTGACAGGAGGGTGTGCAGGGGATCTCTCCGATCCATGGGTTCCCCTCTACCTGGTGACAGGAGGGTGTGCAGGGAATCTCTCCGATCCATGTGTTCCCCTTTATCTGGTGACAGGAGGGTGTGCAGGGGATCTCTCCAATCCATCAGTTCCCCTTTATCTGGTGACAGGAGGGTGTGCAGGGGATCTCTCCAATCCCTGGATTCCCCTTTATCTGGTGACAGGAGGGTGTGCAGGGGATCTCTCCGATCCATGGGTTCCCCTTTATCTGGTGACAGGAGGGTGTGCAGGGGATCTCTCCAATCCCTGGATTCCCCTTTATCTGGTGACAGGAGGGTGTGCAGGGGATCTCTCCGATCGCTGGATTCCCCTCTACCTGGTGACAGGAGGGTGTGCAGGGGATCTCTCTGATCTCTGGACTCCCCTTTATCTGGTGACAGGAGGGTGTGCTGGGGATCTCTCCAATCCCTGGATTCCTCTTTACCTGGTGACAGGAGGGTGTGCAGGGAATCTCTCCGATCCATGTGTTCCCCTTTATCTGGTGACAGGAGGGTGTGCTGGGGATCTCTCCGATCCCTGGATTCCATCTGGTGACAGGAGGGTGTGCACAGGATCTCTCCGATCCATGGGTTCCCCATTATCTGGTGACAGGAGGGTGTGCAGGGGATCTCTCTGATCTCCGGACTCCTTTACCTGGTGACAGGAGGGTGTGCAGGAGATCTCTCCGATCCATGGGTTCCCCATTATCTGGTGACAGGAGGGTGTGCAGGGATCTCTCCGGTCCCCGGACTTTGTACCCGTCGTGTGATCTCGGACGTCTTGAATATTGTGTAATCCGAGGACCCCGGTGTTGTGTCCTTGCAGTGGTGTCCTGGTACAGAGGGGGGGCGCTGCTCTCGGCCGTGCCTGGCATCACCCTGCTGAACGAGGGCCGGACCCTACAGATTGAGAGCGCGGGCTCCTCGGAGGCCGGAGAGTACGTCTGCGTGGCATCCAACTCCGCGGGCCGCACCGAGGTGATCTACACCCTGGAGGTGCACGGTGAGCGCTGAGTTTCTGCTTTACTTGGGGGTCACATGTTTGGGTTTGAGGGTCCTCCATGACTTGTCTCCTGTAGTGCCCCCCAGGGTCGTGTCCCTGACCGAGCTGGCCGCCTCCCTGGTGAATGACCCGGTCCGGCTGGAGTGTAACGCCACGGGGTCCCCACAGCCCAGCCGCATGTGGCTGAAAGATCAAGTCCCCGTGTCCACGGCGCGCGCAGGAATGAAGGTCAGCACTGGAGCCCCCCGGGGTCCCACATATATACTGTATACTCACTGCGCATTATTGGCTGTATCTGCTGCCTCTGCCCCATCAGGACCTCCAGCGCTTTCTCTATCCTCAGATTTTGGAGCAGGGAAGGATCCTGTCTATATCCGCCGTCCACGTGTCCGACTCCGGGGTGTACACCTGTGTAGCTGTGAATTCTGCAGGCGAGGACAGCCGGGCCACGGATCTGCAGGTGTACGGTAAGCAGGTGGGGTCACACTGAGGACTTAGGGCGCTTTATATCAGCAATCCAAGAGGTAAGGCACTAATGCAATGTGATAGAAGTGCGGAGCATCCACACCGCTGCGTGCACCACACACCGTCCACACCGCTGCGTGCACCACACACCGTCCACACCGCTGCGTGCACCACACACCGTCCACACCGCTGCGTGCACCACACACTGTCCACACCGCTGCGTGCAGCACACACTGTCCACACCGCTGCGTGCACCACACACCGTCCACACCGCTGCGTGCACCACACACCGTCCACACCGCTGCGTGCACCACACACCGTCCACACCGCTGCGTGCACCACACACTGTCCACACCGCTGCGTGCAGCACACACTGTCCACACCGCTGCGTGCACCACACACCGTCCACACCGCTGCGTGCACCACACACCGTCCACACCGCTCTGGGCACCACATACCGTCCACACCGCTGCGTGCACCACACACTGTCCACACCGCTCCGGGCACCACACACTGTCCACACCGCTGCATGCAGCACACACTGTCCACACCGCTGCATGCAGCACACACTGTCCACACCGCTGCATGCAGCACACACTGTCCACACCGCTCCGTGCACCACACACCGTCCACACCGCTCCGTGCACCACACACCATCCACACCGCTGCGTGCACCACACACTGTCCACACCGCTCCGTGCACCACACACCGTCCACACCGCTGCGTGCACCACACACCGTCCACACCGCTGCGTGCACCACACACCGTCCACACCGCTGCGTGCACCACACACCGTCCACACCGCTCCGGGCACCACATACCGTCCACACCGCTGCGTGCACCACACACTGTCCACACGGCTCCGTGCACCACACACCGTCCACACCGCTCCGTGCACCACACACCGTCCACACCGCTGCGTGCACCACACACCGTCCACACCGCTCCGTGCACCACACACCGTCCACACCGCTGCGTGCACCACACACCGTCCACACCGCTGCGTGCACCACACACCGTCCACACCGCTGCGTGCACCACACACCGTCCACACCGCTGCGTGCACCACACACCGTCCACACCGCTGCGTGCACCACACACCGTCCACACCGCTCCGTGCACCACACACCGTCCACACCGCTGCGTGCAGCACACACCGTCCACACCGCTGCGTGCAGCACACACCGTCCACACCGCTCCGTGCACCACACACCATCCACACCGCTCCGTGCACCACACACCGTCCACACCGCTCCGTGCACCACACACCGTCCACACCGCTGCGTGCACCACACACCGTCCACACCGCTGCGTGCACCACACACCGTCCACACCGCTGCGTGCACCACACACCGTCCACACCGCTGCGTGCACCACACACCGTCCACACCGCTGCGTGCACCACACACCGTCCACACCGCTCCGTGCACCACACACCGTCCACACCGCTGCGTGCAGCACACACCGTCCACACCGCTGCGTGCAGCACACACTGTCCACACCGCTCCGTGCACCACACACCATCCACACCGCTCCGTGCACCACACACCGTCCACACCGCTCCGTGCACCACACACCGTCCACACCGCTGCGTGCACCACACACCATCCACACCGCTCCGTGCACCACACACTGTCCACAACGCTCCGTGCACCACACACCGTCCACACCGCTCCGGGCACCACACACCGTCCACACCGCTCCGTGCACCACACACCGTCCACACCGCTGTGTGCACCACATACTGTCCACACCGCTGCATGCACCACACACCGTCAACACCGCTGCGTGCACCACACACCGTCCACACCGCTCCGTGCACCACACACCATCCACACCGCTGCGTGCAGCACACACCGTCCACACCGCTGCATGCAGCACACACCGTCCACACCGCTGCGTGCACCACACACCATCCACACCGCTGTGTGCACCACACACTGTCCACACCGTTCCGTGCACCACACACCATCCACACCGCTCCGTGCACCACACACTGTCCACAACGCTCCGTGCACCACACACCATCCGCAACGCTCTGTGCACCACGCACTATCCACACCGCTCCGGGCACCACACATGATCCACAACGCTCAGTGCACCACACAGCGTCCACACCGCTCCGGGCACCACACACCGTCCACACCGCTCCGGGCACCACACACCATCCACACCGCTCCGGGCACCACACATGATCCACAACGCTCCGTGCACCACACACCATCCACACCGCTCCGTGCACCACACACTGTCCACACCGCTCCGGGCACCACACACCGTCCACACCGCTCCGGGCACCACACATGATCCACAACGCTCCGTGCACCACACACCATCCACAATGCTCCGTGCAGCACACACCATCCACACTGCTCCGGGCACCACACATGATCCACAACGCTCCGTGCACCACACACCATCCACACCGCTCCGTGCACCACACACCATCCACACTGCTCCGGGCACCACACACCATCCACACTGCTCCGGGCACCACACACCATCCACACCGCTCCGTGCACCACACACCGTCCACACCGCTCCGTGCACCACACACCATCCACACCGCTCCGTGCAGGACACACCATCCACACCGCTCCGTGCACCACACACTGTCCACACCGCTCCGTGCACCACACACCGTCCACACCGCTCCGGGCACCACACACCGTCCACACCGCTCCGGGCACCACACACCGTCCAGTTACACAGCTAGTGCGGAGGCGTCAGACTTCTGTCTTATTCTCCACCTGTCACTTTCAGCATTTTTACTTCTGCCATTATGTCTCATTTCCCCGGTGCAGTGCCCCCGAACATCCTGGGAGAAGAGCTCAACACTTCTGCCACCATTAACCAACCCGTCACCCTGGAGTGTGAGAGCAGCGCCATCCCACCCCCGACCATCACCTGGACCAAGGACGGGCGGCCGCTGCCTAAACGGCCTGGGGTCCGAGTCATTGAGAGCGGGCGCTACCTGCAGGTAAGGATTGGGAGTGTAACGGTGAGGGTGGAGAGCAGGAGACTGGCCCTCGGGGTGGGGGACACTAGCTATCCCTAATCCCAGTGTTACCTCTGAAGGTGAGGATGTCTGAGCCACCTTCACGGCCCTGCTCCTGACCAGCCCTGATCTTGTACCCCCTCCCCGAGCCCCTGGGGAGGGCTGAAGCAGAAGTGATAAAGCCAACAGAAATAGACAAACAGGAGAAATCAAATCTCTATCTCACGGCACACACACAGAAGTATAAGACAAAAAGAGCTCAGGAGGAAAATAAGAGCAGGGAGGAAACAGCAAGACAATGGAAGAATTCCAGAAGAACTCCAAGCACAAAGTAATACAATCACCAGCAGGATACAACAGCACACGGACCAGTTTAGCAGAAGCTATAGTCGGCATGGGAAGACAGGCTCCACCACCTTAAAAAAGTGGGGAGTGACTGTGATAGGTCTCCCACAACATGTGATTCAAAAGGTCAGAAATTAACAGAAAATAACTCCTGTTAGGCCGATCACTGAGAGCATAGCTGACCGACGTCCGAGACTATCTGTGCAGCTCAGAATCACCAGAGAAGGCAAGTGTCAGAGTCTTCAGTGTGAACAGCGTCACAGGCCGCCATGACACTCGGCGAGTTTAGAGCCAAATAATGTAACAGGATCACGCCATAAGATTAGATACACGGCTCAGCAGACTGTCTCACACTGGATAGGATTAGATACATGGCTCAGGAGACGGTATCACACAGAAGAGTATTAGATACACAGCTCAGCAGACAGTATCACACAGGAGAGGATTAGATACACGGCTCAGCAGACAGTATCACACAGGATAGGATTAGATACACGGCTCAGCAGACAGTATCACACAGGATAGGATTAGATACACAGCTCAGCAGACAGTATCACACAGGATAGGATTAGATACACAGCTCAGCAGACATTATCACACAGGATAGGATTAGATACACAGCTCAGGAGACAGTATCACACAGGATAGGATTAGATACACGGCTCAGCAGACAGTATCACACAGGAGAGGATTAGATACACGGCTCAGCAGACAGTATCACACAGGATAGGATTAGATACACAGCTCAGCAGACAGTATCACACAGGATAGGATTAGATACACAGCTCAGCAGACATTATCACACAGGATAGGATTAGATACACAGCTCAGGAGACAGTATCACACAGGATAGGATTAGATACACGGCTCAGCAGACAGTATCACACAGGATACAATTAGATACACTGCTCAGGAGACAGTATCACACAGGAGAGGATTAGATACACGGCTCAGCAGACAGTATCACACAGGAGAGGATTAGATACACAGCTCAGCAGACCGTATCACACAGGATACGCAGCTCAGCAGCGCACTGTGCCAGTGCATGTCTCTGCTGTGTCTGCCTTGCTGTGGTGTCGCCTCGCTGTGTCGCCTCGCTGTGTTCGCCTCGCTGTGTTCGCCTCGCTGTGTCACCTCGCTGTGTTCGCCTCGCTGTGCCGCCTCGCTGTGTTCGCCTCACTGTGTTTGCCTCGCTGTGTCTGCCTCGCTGTGTCGCCTCACTGTGTCACCTTGCTGTGTCACCTCGCTGTGTCCGCCTCGCTGTGTCGCCTCGCTGTGTCCGCCTCGCTGTGTTCGCCTCGCTGTGTTCGCCTCGCTGTGTTCGCCTCGCTGTGTTCGCCGCGCTGTGGTGTCAGCCTCGCTGTGTTCGCCTCGCTGTGTTCGCCTCGCTGTGTCGCCTCACTGTGTCACCTTGCTGTGTCACCTCGCTGTGTCCGCCTCGCTGTGTTCGCCTCGCTGTGTTCGCCTCGCTGTGTTCGCCTCGCTGTGTTCGCCTCGCTGTGTTCGCCCCGCTGTGGTGTCAGCCTCGCTGTGTTCGCCTCGCTGTGTCGGTCCTATACATTAATCTGGCCGGTATTCACCCTGGTGCCACCTTGTGCCTCTTCTCCTCGCAGATTGAGCGCTCCCAGCTGCGGGATTCGGGGAGATACACGTGTGAAGCCTCCAATGACGCCGGTCGCTCGGAGAAGCATTACAATGTGGTGATCTGGGGTAAATGGCGATCGATGAATGATTGATCTCTGGGTACAGGACGATCCTCATCCGCTGTGATATCTCCATATTTCTCTGTAGTTCCTCCTCATTTTCCTGCGGCCCCGGAGTCTCCTGTTACCGTCATCGAGGGGCAGCCGGTCAGCTTCACCTGTGAATGTCAGGGGTCTCCTCCGCCCGTGCTCACCTGGATGAAGAACGGTCAGTGCACAAGCCTCGCTGCACACATTGTGTCCGCGTTACCTGCAATGGCCAAAACGCTGCAAAATGCCATTCTCCAGGGTTCCCCCTTATGGATGAGGAACGTGCCCAGGTTGCGGCCGGGGGGCGATTGCTGCAGATCGGCAGGGTCCACGTGTCCAATGAAGGGTTGTACAGCTGTGTGTGCAGCAACGAGGCCGGCAGCAGCCAGCGGGACTACGTCCTGGAGGTCTACGGTAAGCGACAGGGGACATTTCTCCTCCAGCTCGGAGCGATGGATGATAGGGAACCATTCCGCCAATTGCACTGATTTCTTAATATCTCCCAGCTTTCCCAGTAATAGCCGGGAACAGCCAGGTTCCCCGACAGATATCCGCCACAAGGGGCGGCCGGGTCACCCTAGAATGTGTGGTCAGCGGGAAGCCCCCTCCATCGGTGACGTGGCTCAAAGATGGCTTCCCAGTAGGGAGCGGAGCAGACTTGATCTTGAAGAACAAAGGTCAGCAGCTGAGCATCGCCCGCGCTCAGCCGCCTCACTCCGGGCGCTACGTGTGCGTGGCAGTGAACGCGGCTGGACAGACGGATGTGAAGTACGACCTTGCGGTGCAAGGTGAGCGGAGTGATATTTGGTGCGCCCCGTGCGTGTCCTCCAGCTGACGGCCATCTTTATATTCCATCCAGTTCCACCTGAAATTGCAAACGTCCCGTCGGAGCCCCAGAACGTGTCCGTCGCTCTGCACGGCCCCTTCACGCTCATCTGTGAAGCCAACGGGATCCCTCCGCCGTCCATCACGTGGTACAGAAATAACATCCCGCTCACCCCACAGGCGAATCCTCACCTGCAGTCAGGTAACAAGTCCCCAGGTACGATCGGGGGGCTGCACCGTGAAGGGGTCATTGATTTATGGCACTCGTCCAGTCCAGAGATGGCTCCTAAGGCTTCTTATGCTGGGGCGATGCCGGGGGGCTCATGTGCCGAGGTGATGATAGGGCGGCTGCGGGGGCTCATGTGCTGGGGTGATGATAGTATAGCTCCGGGGGCTCATGTGCTGGAGTGATGCTAGTATAGCTCCGGGGGCTCATGTGCTGGGGTGATGTTAGGGCGACTCCGGGGGCTCATTTGCTGGTGTGATGCTAGGGCGGCTGCGGGGGCTCATGTGCTGGGGTGATGATAGTATAGCTCCGGGGGCTCATGTGCTGGGGTGATGTTAGGGCGACTCCGGGGGCTCATGTGCTGGTGTGATGCTAGGGCGACTCCGGGGCCTCATGTGCTGGGGTGATGATAGTACAGCTACGGGGGGCTCATGTGGCGGGGTGATGATAGTACAGCTCCTGGGGCTCATGTGCTGGGGGGATGATAGGGCGGCTCCGGGAGCTCATGTGCCGGGTTGATGATAGGGCGGCTCCGGGGGCTCATGTGCTGGGGTGATGATAGTACAGCTCCGGGGGCTCATTTGCTGGGGTGATGATAGTACAGCTCTGGGGGCTCATGTGCTATAGTGATGATAGTGCAGCTCCGGGGCCTCATGTGTCGGGGTGATGATAGGTCGGCTCTGGGGGCTCATGTGCCGGGGTGATGATAGGTCGGCTCTGGGGGCTCATGTGTCGGGGTGATGATAGGTCGGCTCTGGGGGCTCATGTGTCGGGGTGATGATAGGTCGGCTCTGGGGGCTCATGTGCTGGGGTGATGATAGTACAGCTCCGCGGGCTCATGTGCCGGGGTGATGATAGTACAGCTCCGGGGGCTCATGTGCCGGGGTGATGGTATTACAGCTCCGGGGGCTCGTGCCGGCTGCAAGGGGAGAGCGCCAACAACCCATAGACCTAGGTAATGAGCTAAGCATGGGCCTGGGTGATGGAGCGTCTTGATATGGCCCTTCTCTAGGGGTCTAGGGTCACACTGTCCCCATCCAGCAAATATTAGTATATGGTGGTAGACGTTGCACCGTGTAAGGGGCTCGACTTCTGTGTATTTGCATGCAAACCTGCATTACCCATCTTTCCTCAGGAGGTCGGGTCCTCCATGTGTCACATGCCCAAAGAGAAGATGGCGGAGTCTACGCCTGTGTGGTATCTAACGCAGCCGGAGAGGCCAGGAGGAAATTCACCATCGACATCTTAGGTATGACATCTACGCGTCTTTACGAGCCCCGGGAGTCACGTTCTTCACCGCACCAAGCGAGGCAATAATGGTGTGCGGAGGGAAAAGATGATGGCCCAATGCTGACGAGTGCAGATACTGCGCCCGGCTATGGAGCCTAGTGACTGAGGAACTGGTGATGGCCACAGAACGATGGCTGCAGAGCAAGAAATCAGCAGGAAAAGTTCTAAAGACGCCTTCTTATCAGGAATTGCTCTCCAGTGATGTCTCCGGTCTTTTCCAGTCCCACCGACCATAGAAGATGATGAAGACGACAGACACTTCCGCGTCGCAGAAGGGCAGCCCATACGTCTCCGCTGCAAAGCGTCAGGTAATACCGTGGTTATGTTTAAGAGTTTTTAGCCGTCAGTAAAGAATGGCGCAAATGAAGCTAAATCCACGTGTCCATGTCACTTGTATCTGGGGGGGCGCAGACACTTGGGGGGTCACTGGACTGATTTCTGCCCCATCAGGACACCCGGTGCCCAGCATCTCCTGGTTCAGAGACTCCAAGCCGGTCCACCAAGGAGACGGCCTCCACATCTCAGCGGATGGGTCCGAGCTGCTCATCGAGGCCGCCAGCGTCTTCACCGCGGGGCATTACACCTGTCTGGCCATCAATCCCGTGGCCGAGACCACCAAGTATTTTGTGTTAACTGTTTTAGGTGAGTTTACGCCTCCATGTCTGTGGCTGAGGCCAGGTACCTGCGACTCTACCTAACTCTGTCGTCCCCTCACGCGCCCCCCAGTGAGCCCCACCATTTCTGGAAGCCTGGATGACGGAGCCGACGAGGATGTCACCGTCATTGTGAACAGCCCGCTGTCGCTCCTCTGCGAAACTCTGGGATTTCCGGTACCCACGGTCACCTGGCTGAAAAATGGCCAACCATTCCGAGAGTCGGACAATGTGAGAATGATCCCAGGTAATGACGCCGGCGCTTCAGTTCTGAATTCAGGGGTGGAACAATTGCGGTCGCAAGGATAGGATCACAACCGGGCCCGAGGGGTCAGGGGGCCCCAGCTTCAGCTGGATGTGCGTCTGAGGCATCCAGCTGAAATGTATCGCGGTGCAGAGACCCATCAGGTCCCTCTACTGCAATACATGCTGCCTGCAAAACAGAAGCCGGCAGCTATTGGAGGCATCCCCGTGACTGAGGGGGCGCATGACAATGACGTCATGTGTTGCCGTGGCACGGACGCTGATGAAAGCTGCTGGCCACAGCTATAGAAGAGAACGCCATGTGTCGTGGGAGGCGGGGAGGGTGAGTACAGTATATACTAGGAGGGGGACAGTATATACCAGGAGAGGGTCAGTATATACCAGGAGAGGGTCAGTATATACCAGGATGGGCCCGGTGAGGAACATATATACCAGGAAGGGGACGGTATATACCAGAAAGGGGACAATATATACCAGGAGGAGCCCAGAAGAGGAACATATATACAAGGAGGGGGACAGCATATACCAGAAGGGGGACAGTATATACCAGGATGGGGGACAGTATATACCAGGATGGGGGGAGAGTATATACCAGTATAAGGGGGAAATATATACTAGGATGAGGGCATGTATACCAGGAGAGGAACATATAAACCAGGAGGGGGACAGTATATGGGGACAGTATATGCTAGGAGATGCCCAGGAGGAGAACAGTATATACCAGGATGGTCCCAGGAGGGGGACAGTGTATACCAGAGGGGCCCAGGAGAGGAACATATATACCAAGCAGAGGGAGACAGTATATACCAGGATAGGCCCAGGAGAGGAACATATATCTACCAGGAAGGGGACAGTATATACCAGGAGGGGGACACTATATACCAGGTTGTAGACAGTATATACCAGGAGGGGCCAAGAAGAGGAACATATATACGAGGATGGGGGACAGTATATACCAGGAGGGATCCAGGAGGGAAACAGTATATACCAGGAGGGGGACAGTATATATTACGCTGTGGATAGTATATACCAGGATGGGCCCAGTGAGGAACACATATACTAGGATAGGGGACTGTATATACCAGGATGGGGGGGAGATATTTACTAGGATGGTGGCATATATACCAGAATGGGGATATATATACCAGTACTGAGAGCATATATACTAGGATGGGGAACACATTTACCAGGAATGAGCCCAGTATGGGGAGATTAGTACAGGATGGGGGACATTACTACATAATGGGGGAGGGCGACATGTATGTCTTTATAGGATTTAGAATACTAAGTGCATACATGCATCTGACCAACATGTGGGGATGGGGGGGTCCAGGTCCAAATTTTTGCATCGGGGCCCATCAAAGTCTAGTAGTAACGCCACTGTCTTCATCCATGTTACATAAATGGGGCGCGCTCCCCGTTATCAGCACTCGGAACATAACATCAAAGTGAAGGGCATTTTCCATGTAGTATTTTGGTATTTCCGCCCCCAGGAGGCCACGGTCTGCAGATTGTGAACGCCCAGCAAGAAGACGCCGGTCAGTACCGATGCCTGGTGACCAACGAGATCGGGGAAGCCGTCCGCAACTATGAAGTGACAGTCTTCAGTAAGTTGTTACATTGTTTCCATTGTTTATGGATAAAATGTTTAATGGGACATTCCGGATGTCAATGGGGATCTGGACACAGGGATCCTTATGGGGCCCCAGAATGAGACCCCAATGATTGCGGTGCTGGTGAAGTCTGCGCTGCTCCACGTCAGTGGCAGTAACGTTAATAACCGGGCGCGGCGCTCCATTAAGACAACTGGGGGCAGAGTTACCGGATATTTAGCGGCTCTCAAAAATGGGATTCTGGGCAAAAATGTCCGACTGATCTCTTTCCTTAGTTCCTCCCCAAATCACGCGGGACGCCGGGGAGAATCACGGCACGAAGGAGGTGAAGACCAAGGTGAACAGCACCCTGACCCTCCAGTGCGAGTCGCGGGCGGTGCCGAGGCCCACGGTGCGCTGGTACAAGGACGGGCAGGTGAGACGTCTTACGTGTGCCGCCATCTTGGCGCAGGTTTAATATCGAACATGACGAGGTTTTCCGTTTCAGCCGCTGGAAGCCTACGGAGCGATGCAGATCCTGGGTGACGGACGCGTGCTCCAGATCCAGCCGATCCGCGTCACCGACTCCGGGCGCTACACGTGCGTGGCCACAAATGTCGCCGGAGAAGACGAGAGAGAGTTTCAAGTGAAGGTCCAGGGTTCGTGTCGGCCATCTTTATTACCAGTCTCCCCCTTATTGAGGCCGCGGCCCTCGGTCTGTGCCCCCCGGGGGGCAGATTATAATTCGTCACTGACTTACTGCTGAGCTCGTACTCATACACAACAGCTCACCGAGCAAGCAGCGCTGCAGTGTAAAGTATGGAGCACGGACAGACGAGACAGGAGGCGGATATTACATATGATAGGTGTTTACATATATTACACTAATGTGTTGTTTCCCCTCTAGTCCCCCCAATATTTCACAGGCCGGGGGGCCCCAGCGCAGCCTTCGAGCTGGCGTTCCGCGAGGACGAGGAGGAGGAGCTCACCGAACATCGAGAGGTCGTCGCCTCCAACCCCGTCTCTCTATATTGTGACACCAACGCCATCCCGCCCCCGACGCTGACCTGGTACAAGGACGGAAAGCCGGTGCCCGAGGCTGACGGGATCCTGGTGCTGCTGGGTAAGAGGTTTGGGAAAATGGCCCTAGCCGCTGACTTAAACGGATCCTCCACCTTAGGAAACCCATTTCCAGACCCCTTTTTAAGTAATTATTGGTCCCCCCGTTTCTACTTCTCTGGTATGGTGCAATGCTTCACCTTCCCTGTGGCGGGCGCTGCTGGGAATCTGAACACGTAATGCTGATCGCTGGGGGTCCCATAGAATAGACTGCACCTCCCAGAAAGCTGGTCTGGACTATGCCCGCGGGGACCCCTCTAACCCGTCCTGTCCTTTACAGATGGCCGCATCCTGCAGATCCCCGCCGCTCATGCAGAGCATGCTGGGAAATACACATGCGAGGCGACTAACGAAGCCGGAGACGACCGATTGCATTATGAGCTGGCGGTTCTGAGTGAGTACTGAGTGTGAGGATGGGGCGATCCTGCGCCCGTCCGTGGATCCTCATCATCTTCCATGTCCCATGTGACTTTTCCAGCGCCTCCCGTGTTGCTCGGAGAGGTGGACGGACCAATACAGGAGGTCTCGGTGATATCCAACCAGACGGCGGAGTTACACTGTGACGCTGCCGGCGTCCCCCCACCGGCCATCACATGGCTGAGGAACGGCCGGACCCTGAGCACCGCGGAGCAGTATGAGGTCCTGGAGGACGGGCGGAGGCTGCAGGTAGGGCCGGGCTCCGGGGTGCGGCTGACACCTCTCACACATGATGTCCGGGCTGGTTGTCAGCACTAACAGATGGCTTGTCTGTCTTCTCGGCCGTTCCTAGGACCTCACTGCCGTGTATTTCCTTACAGATCCACTCGGTGCAGGTGACGGACATAGACAGCTACGTGTGCGTGGCCGAGAATCCAGCCGGGTTTGCCGAGAGACTCTTCACATTAATGGTTCATGGTGAGCAGGGCTGTAACTGCAATAGTCGCACCCGGGCCCTGGTGTCCAGCGGGCCCAAAAAGTGCATTGCTAAAAATTTGCAGTAATTGGGGCCCCATTGGGGCGTTTGCATTGGAGCCCATGAGCTTCACGTTTCGGCACCGGTGGTGAGCACATGCCGCTGTCCTGCAGCTCCTGATGTTGCCTCACTGGTGGCCCCATTGGAGTATTATCACTGGGGCCCATGAGCTTCACATTTCAGCACTGGTGGTGAAACATGCCGCTGTCCTGCAACTCCTGGTGTCGCCTCACTGGGGGCCCCATTGGGGCGTTTGAATTGGGGCCCATGAGCTTCACATTTCGTCACCGGTGGTGAGCACATGTCGCTGTCCTGCAGCTCCCGGTGTCGCCTCACTGGGGGCCCCATTGGAGTGTTATCACTGGGGCCCATGAGCTTCATATTTTGGCACCGGTGGTGAGCACATGCCGCTGTCCTGCAGCTCTCGGCATCGGTGTCGCCTCACTGGGGGCCCCATTGGAGCATTATCCCTGGGGCCCATGAGCTTCACGTTTTGGCACTAGTGGTGAGCACATGCCGCTGTCCTGCAGCTCCCGGCATCGGTGTCGCCCCACTTGCTGGATCCGGATCCCTTATATTATTTGTCTTTTTAGTTCCTCCCAGAATCCTCGGAGCCAGTAGTGACAATGTGAGCGCCGTCCTGCACGGCTCCGTCTCGCTGGTGTGTGACGTCCAGTCTCATCCGTCCCCAGAGGTGACCTGGTACAAGGACGGGCAGAGCCTGCAGCCGGGCAAAGGATTCCTGATAATGCCAGGTACACACTATAGACCGGCCATGCACTCACACACCCGGGCACTGAGCGGGCGCAGTGTTCCCCATTCTGCAGGGGGTCAGTACCCGTTCCAGTATTGGGGCGATCACTGCCCCATACTGGTACATGCAGCCCGCTCCTGATGTGCCCCATCATGCACCCCACCAGGGACGTTCTGTATATTGATACTGCCATTCATCATTCAGGGGGACAGGTCTTGCAGATTGCTCGTGTCCTGCCCTTACACCGGGGAATCTATACATGCAAAGTAGAGAATCCAGCCGGATCTGCAGAAAAGAGCGTCCATCTCACAGTGCATGGTAAGTGACCGAGCTCAGCCGGGCGGTGGATCTGGTTATCATATATGGGACAGCGGGCCCTTTAATCCTCCAAGTATGTGGGTGCCAGGGGGTGAGTGCAATGGGTGTAGATGAAGGAACGCCAGTCAGATGGGTCCGTGTGATACCCGGCTGTGCCCCCGTATAAAAATTGTGCCCCAAATCTGCTCGTTTACTAACGAGGTTGGGGTAAATCTTGGTGCCTTGTCTTATTATATCCAGCTCCTCCAAGAATCAGAGAGCCGCCACCTGGGTCCAAGGAGCCCACCCTCCGCCTCGGAGGAACGCTAACATTAGTGTGTGAGCCGGACACCGCCCTGGAGCCCACAATCACGTGGTATAAAAACGGGCGACCGCTCAACGAGGGCGGCAGCGTCTCCATCCAGGACCACGGACAGAGGCTGACGATCCGGGACGTGCAGGTCAGAGGTCTCACATCTGTACATAATACCGGTAACCGGCAATGAACCGTACGTTCTGCACCTCGTCATATGGATTACTGTGATCTAGTCCTGATCACACAGCCGAGGGTCATGTCACATAGATCTAGTCCTGACCACACAGCCGAGGGTCGTGTCACACAGATCTAGTCCTGATCACACAGCCGAGGGTCGTGTCACACAGATCTAGTCCTGATCACACAGCCGAGGGTCGTGTCACACAGATCTAGTCCTGATCACACAGCCGAGGGTCGTGTCACATAGATCTAGTCCTGATCACACAGCCGGGGGTGGTGTCACATAGATCTAGTCCTGATCACACAGCCAGGGGTCGTGTCACACAGATCTAGTCCTGATCACACAGCCGGGGGGTCGTGTCCCACAGATCTGGTCCTGATCACACAGCCGGAGGTCGTGTCACACAGATCTAGTCCTGAGCACACAGCAGGGGCGTTGAATCACTCAGATCTAGTCCTGAGCACACAGCCGGGGGTCATGTCACACAGATCTAGTCCTGACCACACAGCCGGGGTCGAGTCACACAGATCTAGTCCTGAGCACACAGCCGGGGTCGAGTCACACAGATCTAGTCCTGAGCACACAGCCGGGGGTCGTGTCACACAGATCTAGTCCTGACCACACAGCCGGAGGTCGTGTCAAACAGATCTAGTCCTGACCACACAGCTGGGGGTCGTGTCACACAGATCTAGTCCTGACCACACAGCCGGAGGTCGTGTCACACAGATCTAGTCCTGATCACACAGCCGGGGGGTCGTGTCACACAGATCTGGTCCTGATCACACAGCCGGGGGTCGTGTCACATAGATCTAGTCCTGATCACACAGTCGGGGGGGTCGTGTCACACAGATCTAGTCCTGATCACACATCCGGGGGTCGTGTCAAACAGATCTAGTCCTGATCACACAGCCAGGGGTGGTGTCACATAGATCTTGTCCTGATCACACAGCTGGGGGTCATGTCACACAGATCTAGTCCTGACCACACAGCCGGAGGTCGTGTCACACATATCTAGTCCTGACCACACAGCCGGAGGTCGTGTCACACAGATCTAGTCCTGACCACACAGCCGGGGCTCGTGTCACATAGATCTAGTCCTGATCACACAGCCGGGGGTGGTGTCACACAGATTTAGTCCTGATCACACAGCCGGGGATCGTGTCACACAGATCTAGTCCTGACCACACAGCCGGGGGTCGTGTCACACAGATTTAGTCCTGATCACACAGCCGGGGATCGTGTCACACAGATCTAGTCCTGATCACACAGCCGGGGATCGTGTCACACAGATTTAGTCCTGATCACACAGCCGGGGATCGTGTCACACAGATCTAGTCCTGACCACACAGCCGGGGATCGTGTCACACAGATTTAGTCCTGATCACACAGCCAGGGGTCGTGTCATACAGATCTAGTCCTGATCACACAGCCAGGGGTGGTGTCACACAGATCTAGTCCTGACCACACAGCCGGGGGTCGTGTCACACAGATCTAGTCCTGATCACACAGCCGGGGCTCGTGTCACATAGATCTAGTCCTGATCACACAGCCGGGGGTTGTGTCGCATAGATCTAGTCCTGACCACACAGCCGGGGATCGTGTCACACAGATTTAGTCCTGATCACACAGCCAGGGGTCATGTCATACAGATCTAGTCCTGATCACACAGCCAGGGGTCGTGTCACACAGATCTAGTCCTGATCACACAGCCAGGGGTGGTGTCACACAGATCTAGTCCTGACCACACATCGGGGGTCGTGTCACACAGATCTAGTCCTGATCACACAGCCGGGGCTCGTGTCACATAGATCTAGTCCTGATCACACAGCCGGGGGTCGTGTCACACAGATTTAGTCCTGATCACACAGCCGGGGGTCGTGTCACACAGATCTAGTCCTGATCACACAGCCGGGGGTCGTGTCACATAGATCTAGTCCTGACCACACAGCCGGGGATCGTGTCACACAGATTTAGTCCTGATCACACAGCCGGGGGTCGTGTCACACAGATCTAGTCCTGATCACACAGCCGGGGGTCGTGTCACATAGATCTAGTCCTGACCACACAGCCGGGGGTCGTGTCACACAGATCTAGTCCTGATCACACAGCCGGGGGTCGTGTCACATAGATCTACTCCTGATCACACAGCCGGGGGTCGTGTCACACAGATTTAGTCCTGATCACACAGCCTGGGGTTGTGTCACACAGATCTAGTCCTGATCACACAGCCGGGGGTCGTGTCACATAGATCTAGTCCTGACCACACAGCCGGGGATCGTGTCACACAGATTTAGTCCTGATCACACAGCCGGGGGTCGTGTCACACAGATCTAGTCCTGATCACACAGCCAAGGGTCGTGTCACACAGATCTAGTCCTGATCACACAGCCGGGGGTCGTGTCACACAGATCTAGTCCTGATCACACAGCCGGGGGTCGTGTCACATAGATCTAGTCCTGATCACACAGCCGGGGGTAGTGTCACATAGATCTAGTCCTGATCACACAGCCGGGGAGTTGTGTCACACAGATCTAGTCCTGATCACACAGCGGGGGGTTGTGCCATACAGATTTAGTCCTGATCACACAGCCGGGGGTGGTGTCACACAGATTTAGTCCTGATCACACAGCCGGGGGTCGTGTCACACAGATCTAGTCCTGATCACACAGCGGGGGGTCGTGCCATACAGATCTAGTCCTGATCACACAGCCGGGGGTAGTGTCACACAGATCTAGTCCTGATCACACAGCGGGGGGTTGTGCCATACAGATTTAGTCCTGATCACACAGCCGGGGGTGGTGTCACACAGATTTAGTCCTGATCACACAGCCGGGGGTCGTGTCACACAGATCTAGTCCTGATCACACAGCGGGGGGTCGTGCCATACAGATCTAGTCCTGATCACACAGCCGGGGGTAGTGTCACACAGATCTAGTCCTGATCACACAGCGGGGGGTCGTGCCATACAGATCTAGTCCTGATCACACAGCCGGGGGTCGTGTCACACAGATTTAGTCCTGATCACACAGCGGGGGGTCGTGCCATACAGATCTAGTCCTGATCACACAGCCGGGGGTCGTGTCACACAGATTTAGTCCTGATCACACAGCCGGGGGTCATGTCACACAGATATAGTCCTGATCACACAGCCGGGTGTCGTGTCACACAGATTTAGTCCTGACCACACACCCGGGGATCGTGTCACACAGATCTAGTCCTGATCACACAGCCGGGGGTCGTGTCACACAGATCTAGTCCTGATCACACAGCCGGGGGTCATGTCACACAGATCTAGTCCTGATCACACAGCCGGGGGTTGTGTCACATAGATCTAGTCCTGACCACACAGCCGGGGGTCGTGTCACACAGATCTAGTCCTGACCACACAGCCGGGGGTCATGTCACACAGATCTAGTCCTGATCACACAGCCGGGGGTTGTGTCACCTAGATCTAGTCCTGACCACACAGCCGGGGGTGGTGTCACACAGATCTAGTCCTGATCACACAGCGGGGGTCGTGTCACACAGATCTAGTCCTGATCACACAGCGGGGGTCGTGTCACACAGATCTAGTCCTGATCACACAGCGGGGGTCGTGCCATACAGATTTAGTCCTGATCACACAGCCGGGGGTCGTGTCACACAGATCTAGTCCTGATCACACAGCCGGGGGTCGTGTCACACAGATCTAGTCCTGACCACACAGCCGGGGGTGGTGTCACACAGATCTAGTCCTGATCACACAGCGGGGGTCGTGTCACACAGATCTAGTCCTGATCACACAGCGGGGGTCGTGTCACACAGATCTAGTCCTGACCACACAGCAGGGTCGTGTCTAGTAGAGATGTTGACATTGGTGGCTGCTGCTCTGATCGCTTCTTATTTCTCAGGCATCAGATAAAGGACTTTACACCTGTAAGATGAGCAACGTGGCCGGAGCGGTGGAGCTGAGCTACACCGTGTCCGTGCAGGGTGAGTGCGTGTGGCTGGGACACCACTGTGTGAGGTCTCCGGGCGGTGACGCCACCTCTGATACCTGCGATTCCTCTCCGTGCAGTGCCGGCATCCATCATCCATCCACAGAACGAGACCGTCCAGCTGATGACTGGGAACTCCATGGTGCTGTCCTGTGAGGTCGACGGTCTCCCCCCTCCGCAGATCACATGGCTGAAAGATGGGGAACCTATAGGTAATGGTCAGCATGGAGAGTGGGTACAGTGCAGATACACGGCTCAGCAGACAGTATCACACAGGATAAGATTAGATACACAGCTCAGCCACAGTATCACACAGGAGAGGATTAGATACACGGCTCAGTAGACAGTATCACACAGGATGGGATTAGATACACAGCTCAGCAGACAGTATCACACAGTAGAGGATTAGATACACAGCTCAGCAGACAGTATCACACAGGATAGGATTAGATACACGGCTCAGCAGACGTTATCACACAGTAGATGATTAGATACACAGCTCAGCAGACAGTATCACACAGTAGAGGATTAGATACACAGTTCAGCGGACAATATCACACAGGATAGGATTAGATACACGGCTCAGCAGACAGTATCACACAGGATAGGATTAGATACACAGCTCAGCAGACAGCATCACACAGGATAGGATTAGATACACAGCTCAGCAGACAGTATCACACAGTAGAGGATTAGATACACAGCTCAGCAGACAGTATCACACAAGATAGGATTAGATACACGGCTCAGCAGACGTTATCACACAGTAGAGGATTAGATACACAGCTCAGCAGACAGTATCACACAGTAGATGATTAGATACACAGCTCAGCAGACAGTATCACACAGTAGAGGATTAGATACACAGTTCAGCGGACAATATCACACAGGATAGGATTAGATACACGGCTCAGCAGACAGTATCACACAGGATAGGATTAGATACACAGCTCAGCATACAGTATCACACAGGATAGGATTAGATACACAGCTCAGCAGACAGTATCACACAGGAGAGGATTAGATACACAGCTCAGCAGACAGTATCACACAGGAGAGGATTAGATACACAGTTCAGCAGACAGTATCACATAGGAGAGGATTAGATACACAGCTCAGCAGACAGTATCACACAGGAGAGGATTAGATACACAGTTCAGCAGACAGTATCACACAGGAGAGGATTAGATACACAGCTCAGCAGACAGTATCACACATGATAGGATTAGATACACAGTTCAGCAGACAGTATCACACAGGAGAGGATTAGATACACGGCTCAGCAGACAGTATCACACAGGAGAGGATTAGATACACAGCTCAGCAGACAGTATCACACAGGATAGGATTAGATACACAGCTCAGCAGACAGTATCACACTGGAGAGGGTTAGATACACGGCTCAGCAGACAGTATCACACAGGAGAGGATTAGATACACAGTTCAGAAGACAGTATCACACATGATAGGATTAGATACACAGCTCAGCAGACAGTATCACACATGATAGGGTTAGATACACAGTTCAGCAGACAGTATCACACAGGAGAGGATTAGATACACGGCTCAGCAGACAGTATCACACAGGAGAGGATTAGATACACAGCTCAGCAGATAGTATCACACAGGATAGGATTAGATACACAGCTCAGCAGACAGTATCACACTGGAGAGGGTTAGATACACGGCTCAGCAGACAGTATCACACAGGAGAGGATTAGATACTCAGTTCAGAAGACAGTATCAAATAGTAGAGGATTAGATACACGCACTGACCAGTAGAGATTACTGGTGGGGTATATGTTCCGCACTGGTGTATTGCCTGTTCTGCGCGGTTCTCCGTTCACTGCTGTATCTGGTGTTGGCAGAATTGTCATTTTTCTTTGCTGTGTGTAGATGCCGGGCAGCTGGGGGTGACTGTCAGTGGGGGCCGCCTACAGATCAGCGGCGTCCGGCCTGCCCACGCGGGGCGATACCGCTGCCGGGCACAGAACGCGCTGTCCGAGGCTCATAAGGACTTCCTGCTGCTGGTACAAGGTGGGCGGCCGCGGCCATCACCGTCCAGTGTAACGTCACTCATTAGATTGTGCCGTCATTCAGTCTTTCGATTTGGCAGTGGCTCCAAGAATCTTCGGGTCCGATCTTCCCAGTGAGCGGATAATCCAGGTGACGCGGGAAGTGACACTGGAGTGTCCGGCCGAGGGCACACCGCCCCCCCAAGTACTATGGCTGAAGGACGGGAGACCCCTGGATTTATTCTCTTCTCCAAACATCCAGTGAGTAGATTGTAAGATGACATTGTGTATGACTGCTACTATGTAAATTTACGTCTTCAGCAGTCGGCCATTCCTGTAATAACCCGTCTTCAGCAGTCGGCCATTCCTGTAATAACCCGTCTTCTGCAGTCGCCCATTCCTGTAATAACCCGTCTTCTGCAGTCGCCCATTCCTGTAATAACCTGTCTTCTGCAGTCGCCCATTCCTGTAATAACCCGTCTTCTGCAGTCGCCCTTTCCTGTAATAACCCGTCTTCTGCAGTCGTCCATTCCTGTAATAACCCGTCTTCTGCAGTCGTCCATTCCTGTAATAACCCGTCTTCTGCAGTCGCCCATTCCTGTAATAACCCGTCTTCTGCAGTCGTCCATTCCTGTAATAACCCGTCTTCTGCAGTCACCCATTCCTGTAATAACCCGTCTTCTGCAGTTTCCCATTCCTGTAATAACCCGTCTCCTGCAGTCGCCCATTCCTGTAATAACCCGTCTTCTGCAGTCGCCCATTGTGAGGTAAATCCGGAGAGATGACGATAAATCATGATATTCAAGTATGTCAGGAAGCCCTCTCCTGGTGTCAACCCCCCTTTCCCCCACACAACTGGTTTAGCAACAAACTCCATGGCCATGTCCTGTGATATGGAAATTAGGTGGCTTTGGGACAATGGACACAGGATGACTCCCTGCCGTCACCCTGTAGTAGGAGCTGCTATCTAATTAGCAAGGCTATGGAAATAGCCAGACAGAACGACTCCAGTAAAAAATGGTTCATATCTCGCAAGCCATATTTCCGATAAATATGGCAACCATAAAAATGGTGTCTCCGCATGTGGACGATGCCGGCACCCCCTTTTTATGGGAACAGGACATTGGGAAATGCCCCAGGCGTGATATCAGCCAATGGGGAACTGGCAGACAGGTCATGAGTCCCCTCGTTCTGTAGCTAAATTCATAACTGTCACAATGAGAGCATTGGCGTCTGCCTACGACGCTCCCAGGCAAAGTTATAGCCAAAATCCCCTTTGCTGGATAATTCTGATCCATGCAGGGGGAGTGGCAGTGCTTCCCTGTGAGGTCACTAAGGTAGGAGGGGACCTGGATCTGCCCAGGTTGATAACCCTACTTCGGCCATTTTCCAGCGTTCTTCTGCTCGGGGGCCTGGTTGGGAAAGACCTGTGAGGAAGAATCCTAGAAACCTGGTCTACAGCGCCCCCCTGTGGCCAGACGCACAAGGTAACTGATGTAATTGTATACCTGTTTGTAACCCATGCTTTGATTGTAACTGTACTCTGACATAACTGTATATTCTGTAGATTCCCTATTGTATATATTGTAGTTTCTAGTGTGCTTTAGGCGATTAAATTATATAATTAATCTTGGGCTGTTCTGTTATCTCGATCTTGAATCCCACGTCTGTGTGTTCGGCTAATAGTTACCGTGAAGCGGTTGGTGGCAGCGAGTTGTGCCAAGGATTATTGTGGGGAGGCCAGTGAGATTCGGGAAGATATTATATATTCCGCCCGCGGAGGTCGGGGGAATATATACCTTACTCTCACCGGGGACCCTTCAATAATCGGCATAAGTAGTATAGCGGCCTCCTTGCTTATTGTCGGGCAATTCCATAATTGGCCTGACTATAAGAGGGGCGCTAGAGAGCGCGTCACGTGCTCTGTCTGTCGGTCGGGAGGTATAAAGTAGGGGTGACCCCCACTTGTTACCCCCCGATTGTGACGTACTGGTAGCCAGCGCGGGGGATTTCTGAGTGACCCCCCGGTGGTTTGTGACATATTGGTGGCATAGCGGTGGGATCGAGATAATAGTGTGTGTGAGTGTGAGACCCATACTCCCAGACACTAAAGACTGCCTGCAGCAGCTGTGGCTGCTGGGGTCTTCAGACTAGCTCAACACTAGAGTGTCAGAGTGCAGATACTGTAAGGTGGGTGGAGGCATCAGGTGTCAGTTCTGTGTCAGTGACCAAAAGTCTGCAAGAATGGCTGATGGCACCAGGAGCAGAGCTATGCAACTGGCCAATGCTAAGGCAGGAGCCGAAGAGAGGGAGGACGGTGCTGTGGACAGCAATGAGGAGGTTGCCCACGAGTCCTCCAGGAGCTCGACGCCAGAAAACCGTTCTGCCGAGGACATTGCGCAACCTGGCACTGCTGGACAAGATGAGGAGGAGCTCACCCAAGGTTCCTCAACGAGCCAGATGCCAGCCCTCCGCTCTGAAAGGGACAGGGAATCACCAGGCTCCGCAGCGTGCCGCAGATCACCACGTGCCATTCCACCGAGCCTGGGAGGCTCGGATAGCCTTCTTCAAATGGCTATGGCCCTACGCCAGGCTGGAGACCGGGAGGGCTACAAGGAACTCATGGCCGAGCGTGAGCGGCAAGCAGCGCGTGAAGAGCGCCAGGCAGAGCGTAACTACCAGCTGCAGCTAGCTCAGCTCCGGCCCTCATCAGCCACCCGTGACCTTCCAGACACCAAACTTCCAAAGGTCCGTGTTGAGGACTTCCCAGTGCTGGAGAAGGATGGAGACTTGGACTCTTTCTTGACTGCTTTTGAACGGACTTGCTTGCAGCATCATCTGAACAAGGACCAGTGGGCCAAATACCTGACCCCCCGTTTAAGGGGTAAGGCCCTCGATGTCCTTGGGGACTTGCCTGCTGAGGCAGATCAGGGCTACGACACCATCAAGCGGGCCCTGATCCAACAGTACAACCTCACCCCGGAGTCCTACCGCAAGAAGTTCCGGAGCCTACAGAAGGGACCAAAGGACTCCTGGGCTGACCACCGGCGGGCACTTGCCCGAGCTGCCGACCACTGGACCCAAGGCCTGCAGCTTTCCACCGGACCGGAGATCCTGGACTTGTTCATCACGGAGCAACTCTTGTGGAACTGCCCTGAGGATCTCCGCCAGTTCATCCGAGACCAGAAGCCAAAGGGGTCCACGGCTACAGCTGCCCTTGCCGATGACTACACCAACAACCGGGCCCCTGAGGCCAGGAGAGCGGCCACCAGCAGCACCTGGAGAGGGGGTAAGATGAATTCTGCGACTGCCCCACCTGCCCCTAGACTGCAGGGGGTGTCCCCCTCAACTCCCCTCTCCAGGCCCGTGGCAGAACCAAGACGGTGCCACCAGTGCAACCTACCTGGACACTTCAAGGCCATGTGCCCTCAGCGTCCCAAGGCCCCGGCTCCGTCCCCGTCCCAAGGGCCGCCCAAGGTGTATTGTGTGGGTGGGGGTGGTGGTAGGTCCCTGGACAGCTTCCAACCTGTCACCGTCGGCCAGTCTGTGACCATAGGACTGCGAGACAGCGCCTCGGAGGTGACTCTGGTGCGGCCTGAGATGGTGTCCCCCCAAGACTTGATCCCTGGAAAAACCCTCGCTGTCTCCGGGATTGGAGGCATTGACCCGGCGCTGCCTGTTGCTGACATTTATGTGGACTGGGGCGCAGGGCGAGGGGTGAGGGAGGTGGGGGTAACTGATCGGATCCCTGCAAACGTGCTACTTGGGACAGATTTGGGGCAAATAACCTCCCAGTTTGGCCCCGCCCCAAAGGCTGAACCTTCAGCCAGTGCTGACGTGCCTCCGGACAATGTTAATGTGTTATCTATGAATGATGTAAGGGAGGAGGGGGTGAACTCTGATATTTCTGCTTGCACAGACACCATAGACACACACACAGCTGCAGCTGTGACAGGGGAGGGGGTCAGAGAAGGGTGTGACAATGCCTCTACAAGTAATCAGCCTGTGAGCTGGGATCTGTTGCCCTCTGCAGGGATAAGCAGAGAGCAGGGTGCTGCAGGGGGAGGACCAGTGTGTGGGGTGGGGGCTACCACAGCAAATGTGGGGTCCCCAGAGATTTCACAGCGGGGTTCTGTTGCTGCAGGGGGGGAACAGGCAGGTGAGATTGGGGCCGGTCCAGGAGCGGAAGTGCTCCCAGGTAAGATCTCGGTGCAGGGTTCCCCCACAACCGGGGTGTCAGGAAGCCAGGTAGGTCTGCCTGAACCGGCGACTTGGTCAGGAACGGAGGAGGAGCAGGCACGACCCACGGTCGCAGCGGCTGTGGCCGCTGTCACCCGCAGTGGGAGTGCTGGAAGCCAAGGGGCCTCCCGGAGGTCCGATAGCTCTTCCCCTTCTGACCAAGTGGCAGCCGAGTCAGGTGGAGGCCAGGACACAGGTCCCGGGGTACTGACCGAAGATGTGACAGTCTCGTCGATTCTGGCCACATCTGGTCAGGGGTTTCAGGCAGCGTTAGAAGCTGACGACAGCCTGAAAGCTCTAAAGGAGCAGGCGGCACAGCCTCCCTCGGACTCGGACCCGGAGCGAGTGGTCTGGGACCAAGGACGGCTGTACCGGGCCACGGTCCAGCAGGGTTCACCGGAGGCGTGGCCCAGGGACCGACAGTTGGTGGTACCCTATCCGTTCCGGACGGAGTTGTTGCGGATCGCACATGAGATTCCGATGGCCGGACACCTAGGGATCGCTAAGACCAAGGCCAGGTTAAACCAGCATTTCTACTGGCCAAAAATGGGGGCCGATGTGGCTGCCTACTGCCGTTCGTGTGAAACCTGTCAGAGAGTGGGGAAGGCGGGGCCACGCCCCAAAGCCCCACTGGTATCTCTGCCAATCATCGATGAGCCTTTCAGGAGGGTGGCTGTGGATCTGGTCGGCCCGCTGGCCATCCCCAGCAGCTCCGGGAAACGCTTCATACTGACGGTAGTGGACTATGCCACCCGGTACCCAGAAGCAGTGGCCTTGTCGTCCATTCGGGCTGACAAGGTGGCCACCGCATTGCTGGAGATTTTCTCCCGAGTGGGTTTTCCCCAGGAAATGCTCACTGACCGGGGGACCCAATTCATGTCCCAGCTGATGGAGGCCCTCTGTAAGCAAGTCCAGGTGCGACATCTGGTGGCCAGCCCGTACCATCCACAGACTAATGGCCTGTGCGAGCGGTTCAATGGCACCTTAAAGCAGATGCTTAAGATGTTGGTCGACTCCCATGGGCGTGACTGGGAGCGGTATCTCCCACACCTGTTATTTGCTTACCGGGAGGTTCCACAGGCCTCAACAGGATTCTCACCGTTTGAGCTCCTGTACGGGCGACGTGTGCGGGGCCCCCTGGCTCTGGTGAAAGAGGCTTGGGAAGGGGATTTGGCCACCCCTGGAGTGTCGGTTATCGAGTATGTCATGCGCTTCCGGGACAAAATGCAGGCCTTGACGCAACTGGTACACGACAATATGGCTCAAGCCCAGGCCGATCAGAAGCGTTGGTACGACCAGAACGCTTGTGAGAGGACCTACCAAGTGGGTCAAGAGGTGTGGGTACTGGTCCCCGTACCACAGGACAAGCTTCAGGCAGCCTGGGAAGGCCCATACCTCGTGTACCAGCAGCTCAACCCTGTGACGTACCTGGTCACCCTGGACCCTGCCCGTGGAAGGCGGAAGCCCTTCCATGTGAACATGATGAAGGCACATCATGAGCGGGAGGCATGTGCGCTCCCCGTGTGCAACCTGCCCGAGGAGGGAGAAGCGGAAACCCTCTTGGATATGCTAGCCCAGGTTAGGGCAGGCGGATCCATTGAGGATGTGGAGGTTGGCCACCAGCTCTTGGAGGACCAACGGTCCCAGCTGTGGGCCACCCTCCTCCCCTTCCGGGGGTTGTTTACCAACCAGCCCGGAAGGACTGACTTGGCTGTCCATCACGTGGACACTGGGGATCATCCCCCGATCCGGCGTTCAGCATATCGGGTCTCCCTGGAGGTGCAGCAACACATGCGCCAGGAGATTGACGAGATGCTGGAGCTGGGGGTGATCCAGGCATCCAACAGCGCTTGGGCCTCGCCTGTAGTCCTCGTCCCTAAGAAGGACCGAACCACTCGGTTCTGCGTGGACTACAGGGGGCTCAATGCTGTCACGGTCGCCGATGCGTACCCAATGCCACGCATCGATGACCTGCTCGATCAGTTGGCCGGGGCTCAGTACCTGACCATCATGGACCTGAGCCGGGGATATTGGCAGATCCCCCTGACTCGCAAGGCCAGGGAACGCTCTGCCTTTATTACCCCATTTGGACTGTACGAGTCCACGGTGATGCCATTCGGGATGAGGAATGCCCCTGCCACTTTCCAGCGGATGGTCAACACCCTGCTCAAGGGACTTGAAGGGTACGCGGCCGCGTACCTGGATGACATTGCCGTCTTCAGTCCCACCTGGGAGGACCACCTAGAGCATCTAGCACAGGTGCTCAGGCGGATCCACCGGGCAGGTTTGACCATCAAGCCGGGAAAGTGTCAGCTGGCCATGAGCGAGGTCCAGTACCTCGGTCACCGGGTAGGTGGGGGAACGCTGAAGCCCGAGCCTGAGAAAGTGGAGGCCATCGCATCCTGGCCCACCCCCAGGACCAAGAAGCAGGTGATGTCCTTCTTGGGGACCGCCGGGTACTATAGGAGGTTTGTTCCATGCTATAGTAGCCTGGCAAAGCCCTTGACGGACCTCACCAAGAAGAAGCTGCCCTCTGCAGTCGATTGGACAATGGACTGCGAGACAGCCTTCCGGGCCCTAAAGGACGCCCTGTCCAGCCCGCCCGTGCTACAGGCAGCCGACTTCACGCGGCCGTTTGTAGTACAGACCGACGCCAGTGACTTCGGCCTCGGTGCGGTGCTCAGCCAGGTGGACTCTGCGAGCCAAGAGCACCCAGTCTTGTACCTGAGCAGGAAGCTGTTACCAAGGGAAGTTGCCTATTCCACGATGGAGAAGGAGTGCCTGGCCATAGTGTGGGCCCTGCAGCGTCTGCAACCCTATCTATACGGGCGCCACTTCATCGTGGAGACGGACCACAATCCCCTCAGCTGGTTGCACACCGTCTCTGGGACGAATGGGCGATTGTTGCGATGGAGCCTTGCGCTCCAGCAATACAACTTCACCATTCGCCACAAAAGGGGCCGTGACCACGGTAACGCAGACGGGCTGTCCCGACAAGGAGAGGTCGCGGACGGGCGCACGGGGGAACACCGGAGTGTGCTGCCCCCTAGCGCCCTCAAAAGGGGGGAGGTGTGAGGTAAATCCGGAGAGATGACGATAAATCATGATATTCAAGTATGTCAGGAAGCCCTCTCCTGGTGTCAACCCCCCTTTCCCCCACACAACTGGTTTAGCAACAAACTCCATGGCCATGTCCTGTGATATGGAAATTAGGTGGCTTTGGGACAATGGACACAGGATGACTCCCTGCCGTCACCCTGTAGTAGGAGCTGCTATCTAATTAGCAAGGCTATGGAAATAGCCAGACAGAACGACTCCAGTAAAAAATGGTTCATATCTCGCAAGCCATATTTCCGATAAATATGGCAACCATAAAAATGGTGTCTCCGCATGTGGACGATGCCGGCACCCCCTTTTTATGGGAACAGGACATTGGGAAATGCCCCAGGCGTGATATCAGCCAATGGGGAACTGGCAGACAGGTCATGAGTCCCCTCGTTCTGTAGCTAAATTCATAACTGTCACAATGAGAGCATTGGCGTCTGCCTACGACGCTCCCAGGCAAAGTTATAGCCAAAATCCCCTTTGCTGGATAATTCTGATCCATGCAGGGGGAGTGGCAGTGCTTCCCTGTGAGGTCACTAAGGTAGGAGGGGACCTGGATCTGCCCAGGTTGATAACCCTACTTCGGCCATTTTCCAGCGTTCTTCTGCTCGGGGGCCTGGTTGGGAAAGACCTGTGAGGAAGAATCCTAGAAACCTGGTCTACAGCGCCCCCCTGTGGCCAGACGCACAAGGTAACTGATGTAATTGTATACCTGTTTGTAACCCATGCTTTGATTGTAACTGTACTCTGACATAACTGTATATTCTGTAGATTCCCTATTGTATATATTGTAGTTTCTAGTGTGCTTTAGGCGATTAAATTATATAATTAATATTGGGCTGTTCTGTTATCTCGATCTTGAATCCCACGTCTGTGTGTTCGGCTAATAGTTACCGTGAAGCGGTTGGTGGCAGCGAGTTGTGCCAAGGATTATTGTGGGGAGGCCAGTGAGATTCGGGAAGATATTATATATTCCGCCCGCGGAGGTCGGGGGAATATATACCTTACTCTCACCGGGGACCCTTCAATAATCGGCATAAGTAGTATAGCGGCCTCCTTGCTTATTGTCGGGCAATTCCATAATTGGCCTGACTATAAGAGGGGCGCTAGAGAGCGCGTCACGTGCTCTGTCTGTCGGTCGGGAGGTATAAAGTAGGGGTGACCCCCACTTGTTACCCCCCGATTGTGACGTACTGGTAGCCAGCGCGGGGGATTTCTGAGTGACCCCCCGGTGGTTTGTGACACCCATTCCTGTAATAACCCGTCTTCTGCAGTCGCCCATTCCTGTAATAACCCGTCTTCTTCAGTCGCCCATTCCTCTAATAACCCGTCTTCTGCAGTCGTCCATTCCTGTAATAACCCGTCTTCTGCAGTCGCCCATTCCTGTAATAACCCGTCTTCTGCAGTCGCCCATTCCTGTAATAACCCGTCTTCTGCAGTCGTCCATTCCTGTAATAACCCGTCTTCTGCTGTCGCCCATTCCTGTAATAACCCGTCTTCTGCAGTCGCCCATTCCTGTAATAACCCGTCTTCTGCAGTCGCCCATTCCTGTAATAACCCGTCTTCTGCAGTCGTCCATTCCTGTAATAACCCGTCTTCTGCAGTCGTCCATTCCTGTAATAACCCGTCTTCTGCAGTCGCCCATTCCTTTAATAACCTCAGTCGCTCTTCCCTTCACCCGCGCTTCTTCAGCTCTGTCCTTATACACCGGACGCTAATATTGTGCCCAGTATATGTGTGGTCGCACTAGTGACTTGTATAGGGGTAAGACTATGTTCTTCTCATGAGAATCTCAGCCTCTTTTAATGCATCCCATTATTTTATTAGCTTTTGCAGCAGCTGCCTGACACTGGACAGTAATGCAGAGTTTGCCGTCCACCCAGGCACCCAAGTCTTTTTCATTGACAGTTTTACCCAGGGTTTTACCATTAAGTACAGAATTATTATTTCCTCTGCCCAAGTATAGGACCACACATTCCTCCACATTGATCTACAATGGCCATTTCTCAGCCCAAGTCTTCAGCTTACACAAATCTCTCTGCAATATTAAATTATCCTCCTCTGTATTGATTACCCTGCAGAGTTTATCTTCATCTGCAAATATTGAGATTCTACTCTCTAAGTCCCCTACAAGTCCCCTACAAGGTCATTAATAAATATGTTAAAAAGAAGAGGGCCCAATACTGGCCCCTATGACCCAGTCATATTGAGTTCCATTAATAACCGCCCTTTGTTTTCTATCACTGAGCCAGTTCTTAACCCAGTTACACATATTTTCTCCTATTTCCATTAATCTTATTTCTTCGGCGCTCCATTGGGAGACCCAGACGATTGGGTGTATAGCACTGCCTCCGGAGGCCACACAAAGCAATTACACTAAAAAGTGTAAGGCCCCTCCCCTTCTGGCTATACACCCCCAGTGGGATCACTGGCTCACCAGTTTTCTGCTTTGTGCGAAGGAGGTCAGACATCCATGCATAAGCTCCACTGTTCAGTCAGCAGTAGCTGATGACTATATCGGATGGAAGAAAAGAGGGCCCATACTAGGGCCCCCAGCATGCTCCCTTCTCACCCCACTTGCGGTTTGTAAGGTTGAGGTACCTATTGCTGGTACGGAGGCTGGAGCCCACATGCTGTTTTCCTTCCCCATCCCCCTGAGGGGCTCTGAGGAAGTGGGATCTTTCCGGCCACCAAGCCCTGAGGCCGGGCTCCATCCACAGACCCATAGAACCTGCTGGATGTGGAGCGGGAGTGCCGTTCAGGGACAAGGCCCTGCAACTTTCAGGTACTCTGTGTCCCCGTATGGCAGGCCACGCACACTCCAGGCTTGCTGGGTGTGCTAGTGCGCCGGGGACTGTAGCGCTGTGCGCTGGGCTTATAGTCCCTGCAGATTACTGGGGGACTTTACGTGTGGGGACCGCCGCGCCGACCGCCCCTGGAGCGGCGGCGCAGCTGCGACTTGTAGTGCGCCGGGGACGCGCCGACCGCGCTTTTACGGCGGCGGCGCTTCTAACTTTAGTCCCCGGCTTTTGCGGCCTAGCGCCGCTTCGTTCCCGCCCCCACCCTGTCACTCAGGGACAGGGAGAGACGCTGTTCTATAGCAGCGCCGAGGGCTGGAGCTTTATTTGCATTCTCCAGCCCCCTTCACTAGACACAGTGGGCGCCGGGTTCCCGCTCTTGTCTCGGGCACGCCCTCGGCCCGCCCCTCTCCTCTGGACGCCGGCAGCCATTCCGGCACGCAGAGCGGGAAAACGGAGACACTGAGCTACCAGCACAGGATTCCGGCGCCACACACCCGCTTTTCTGCGGGCGGTAAGCGGCAACTAAAGTGCTGACCCACTAATGCCGAAGTGTCCTGTTGTACTTTTGTACGGTCGCTATTCAGGATGCAGACCTAGAAACAGCAGCAAAAGATCAGGGGTGCTAAAGCACGGACTCTATATGCTGCTTGTCTTGCATGTGCTGCAGTGTCATGTGTCCTTTATGCTTGTATGCTTTACATTGCACTGTAAGGGCTATTCTTGGCTGTCTACCCGCCTAGATGGCTAGACAGCGGCAGCAAACAGCAATGGTGCTAAGGCACAAGCTTTCAATGCTGCTTGGATTGCATGTACTGCAGAGTTTATTTTCATGCTTGTACATTCACTGCATGTCGCTATTCTTGGCTAATGCTCCTTGATGACTAGACAACAGCAGCAGAAAAGCAAGGGTGCTAAGGCACAAGCTTTCAATGCTGCTTGGATTGCATGTGCTGCAGTGGTTATTTTCATGCTTGTATGCTATACATTCACTGTATGTCGCTTTTCCTGGCTAATGCTCCTGAATAACTAGACAACGGCAGCAGAAAAGCAAAGGTGCCAAGGCACAGGCTTTCTATGCTCCTTGTACTGCATGTGCTGAAGTGTTTATTGTACTTCATGCTTGTATGCTATACATTGCACTGTACGGTCGCTATTCTTGGCTAATGCTCCTAGATGGCTAGACAGCAACAGCAAAAAAAAAAAAGCATGGGTGCCAAGGCACAGGCTTTCTATGCTGCTTGTACTGCATGCGACTGTTCCAGGACCCCCAGTGTGTGCAATTATTCAACGGGGTCTCTGCTACAGGTGGCCAAAAGAACCACCTGTGATCCCTGTCCAGGGACAGGGACGGAGTTGCAGTTTCCGCTGATATATTGTCTGTGGCTATGACTAACATCTTACAGACTTTGCAGTCCAGACAGACCTTGGGCAATGTTGATTCAATGCCCCTGGCCACCCTGATTTCGAAACAAATCATGGCTCCAGGAGGGTCCCATGCATCCCAGGGTGCAGGCTCTGACACGGACGACAGTCCCAGACGGCCTAAGCGAGCTCCCTAAGAACGGCCCTCGACTTCATCACAGTACTCTCTGTATGATGAGGCAGCCGTAGCTGTTCAGGACTCTGATCCTGAGACCGCTCTCAATCCGGATACACCGGATGGTGACGCTATAGTGAATAATCTTATAGCGTCCATCAATGGAAGGTTGGGTATTTCTCCCTCAACTCCTCCAGTGGAGGGGTCAGCTTCACAGCAGAAGAAATCCCTATTTCGGTATCTCAAGCGTATATTGAGTACTTTTCTGGTCACTCTGACTCCAGAGAAGCAGTCCAGGAACACCACGCTTATCCCGATAAGCGTTTCTCCAACCGTATTGAGGATACGCGTTGTCTCTTCCCCCCTGACGTGCTCAAGCGCTCCAAGGGTGGATCCCCCAATCTCCAGGCTTGCGGCTAGATCTATAGTTGCAGTGGAAGATGGGACTTCACTTAAAGATGCCATTGACAGACAGATAGCCCTATCGGCGGGTCGGTTGCCCCGGCATTCGCAGCCATAGAGGCACTCCAAGCTATTTCAGCTAGTATTGCGCAGAGGGACGCGGTCACATGTACATCTTGGCCGCAGTAGCGTCCTTCTCCTCGCAATGTCGGCATTGCGACTCAAGCTGTTTATGCTGTCCTGGACTCTACGAGCCGTACGTCAGTGGCGTCCGCCAACTCCGTGTTGTTACGCTCCTAGTGTTAAGGGATTGGAGCAGATGCTGCTTCCACAAAAGTGCTTAACCAGATTGCCTTTATCTGGTGACAGACTGTTTCGTGAGCGGTTGGATTAAATCATTCAACTGTCCAAGGGTACGGATTCTTCCTTACCCCAGCTATCAAACAAGACCCATCAGGAGAAGGGACAGTCGAGGTTTCGGTCCTTCCCAGGCTCGGGCACGTCCCAATTGCCCTCGTCCAACAGGACTCAAAAGGCTCAGAGGGGCGCAGGTTCCTGGCGGGCTTAATCACGCCCGGAGAAGACAGCCGGAGGAACCGCTACCAAGGCGGTTTTCTCATGACTTTCAGCCCTCTCTCTCCGCGTCCGCGTTCGGTGGCAGACTCCCCCGCTTTAGCGACATTTAACTGCCACAGGTCAATGGCCGGTGGGTGAGAGACAGTTTGTCGCAAAAACTTCCTCACCGGCCGAGTTGAGGCTCTTCTGCAGGCAGTAGGAGTCGTAATCCCGGTTCCTCCTCAGGAACAAGAGACACTTTTTACTCCGATCTGGTCGGGGTGACAAAATAGGACGACTCCTTCCGTTCCGTTCTGGACCTTAAACTGCTCAACAAGCACGGGAAAACCAGGCGGTTCCGGATGGAATCCCTCCGCTCCGTCATTGCCTCAATGTCTCAAGGAGATTTCCTAGCATCAATAGACATCAGGATGCTTATCTCCACGTGCCGATTGCTCCAGAGCACCGGCGTTTGCTACGATTCGTTATTGAAGACGAGCATCTTCGGTTCGTAGCCCTACCCTTCGGTCTGGCGACAGCCCCACGGGTTTTCACCAAGTTCATGGCAGCAGTGGGACCACTCCCGCACTCTCAGGGTCACCCTGTGATCCCTTACTTAGACCATCTACTTGTCAAGGCACTCTTTTAAGAGGCATGCCAACACAGCCTGAACATGGCGCTGGAGACTTCCCAGAGTTTCGGGTGGGTCCTCAACTTTTCAAAGTTAAACCCAATCGCTGGCATATCCTAGCTTGGGGTTTCACACTCTCTCAGCGATGGTGAAGCTTCCACTGGACAAACAGCGGTCACTACAGACGGGGGTGCAGTCTCTCCTTCAAGGAGACACCTCATCCAGAGGCAGTCCCTTTCACGCAGTTTCATCTGCGTCCACTTCAATAGAACATTCTTCGCTAATGGGAGGGGAAGTCGATGTCCCTACACAGGAACGTCCCCCTTTCTCAGACGATCAAGGACTCTCTTCAGAGGAGTCCACTCTTCAGATCAATTGTCTGGAGCTCTGGGCAGTGCATATGGCCCTGCAAGACTTCCTGCAGTGGCTGGAAGGCCAACAGATCCGAATTCAGTCGGACAATCCACAGCGGTGGCATACATCAACCACCAAGGCGGACTACGCAGTCGGCGAGCCTCCCAGGAAGTCCGCCGGATTCTGCTAGGGGTGGAAGACAGAGCATACACCATATCCGCAGTTCACATCCCGGGCGTAGAAAACTGGGAAGCAGACTTCCTCAGTCACCAGGGCGTGGACGCAGGAGAATGGTCTCTGCACCCGGACGGGTTTCACGAATCGGCACAACAGCAAGGTCCCGGTTTTCATGACGATCAAAGAGCTCTGGCGACAGGCATCTCACGGTCGGTCAACCGTGGGCACTACCAGACCGGCCAGAATTACTGTCCCAAGGGCCGTTTTTCCATCTGAATTCTACGGCCCTGAACCTACTGTGTGGCCATTGCGTCCTAGATCCTAGTGTCCTCAGGATTATCCCACGGGGTCGTTGCCACCATGAGACAGGCTATGAAGCCCACGTCTGCTAAGATCTACCACGGAAGTGGAAGATTTTCTTTTACTGGTGCTCTGTACAAGGAGTGTCCCCCTGGCCATTGGCATTGCCTACTTTTCTTTCCTTCCTGCAATCTGGGTTGGAAAAGGGCTTGTCGCTCGGCTCCCTTAAAGGGCAAGTCTCGGCGCTATTGGTGTTTTTTTCAGAAGCGTCTAGCACGACGTCCGCAGGTACGCACGTTCCTGCAGGGGGTTTGGTCATATCGTCCCCCCGTACGAGCGGCCGTTAGATCCATGGGATCTGAACAGGGTACTAGTTGCTCTCCAGAAGCCGCCTTTCGAGTCTCTGACGGATGTTTCACTCTCTCGACTATCACGGAAAGTGGCCTTTCTGGTAGCGATCACGTCTCTTCGGAGAGTGTCTGAGCTAGCAGCGCTGTCATCCAAGGCTCCCTTCCTGGTGGTCCACCAGGACAAGGTAGTGCTGCGTCCCATTCAGGAGTTTCTCCCTAAGGTAGTATCCTCGTTTCATATTAATCAGGATATCTCCTTACCTTCTTTTTGTCCTCATCCGGTTCACCGGTATGAAAAGGATTTACATTTGTTAGATCTGGTGAGAGCACTCAGAATCTACATTTCCCGCACGGCGCCCCTGCGCCGCTCTGATGCACTCTTTGTCCTTGTCGCTGGCCAGCGCAAGGGGTCGCAGGCTTCCAAAGCCACCCTGGCTCGATGGATCAAAGAACCAATTCTTGAAGCCTACCGTTCTGCTGGGCTTCCGGTTCCATCAGGGCTGAAGGCCCATTCTACCAGAGCCGTGGGTGCGTCCTGGGCATTACGACACCAGGCTACGGCTCAACAGGTGTGCCAGGCAGCTACCTGGTCGTGTCTGCACACTTTCACCAAACATTATCAGGTGCATACCTATGCTTCGGCGGACGCCAGCCTAGGTAGAAGAGTCCTGCAGGCGGCAGTTGCCTCCCCGTAGGGGAGGGCTGTCTTTGCAGCTCTAACATGAGGTATTTCTTTACCCACCCAGGGACAGCTTTTGGACGTCCCAATCGTCTGGGTCTCCCAATGGAGCGCCGAAGAAGAAGGGAATTTTGTTACTTACCGTAAATTCCTTTTCTTCTAGCTCCTATTGGGAGACCCAGCACCCGCCCTGTTGTCCTTCGGGATTTTTGGTGGTTTTTCGGGTACACATGTTGTTCATGTTGAATGGTTTTTCAGTTCTCCGACGTTACTTCGGAGTGAATTTGTTTAAACCAGTTATTGGCTTTCCTCCTTCTTGCTTTTGCACTAAAACTGGTGAGCCAGTGATCCCACTGGGGGTGTATAGCCAGAAGGGGAGGGGCCTTACACTTTTTAGTGTAATTGCTTTGTGTGGCCTCCGGAGGCAGTGCTATACACCCAATCGTCTGGGTCTCCCAATAGGAGCTAGAAGAAAAGGAATTTACGGTAAGTAACAAAATTCCCTTCTTTATGTACTCACCCACCGTCTGTCTCCCGCTCGCTGCCTCGCCATCCTGCTGCTCCGTGCTTCCATTCTCATCCACCCCAGCGAGCACTGGCTCAGAGAGCTGCAGACTCCTCTCCATATTGTCTATGGATCTCGGTGTTGCCACCAGTTTAGATCCAGTACCTGGGCTCCCATATGTCCAGCATGCCCACGTTTCGCCCGGCGTGCCACGTTTCGCCCGGCGTGCCCAGGTCTCGCTTGGTGTTATGCACTCACCACCTGTGCTGTTTTCCCAGGTTTTCTCCGGACGGACAGTCCCTGGTCCTCCCGTCAGTCCAGGCCTCGGACTCCGGCCGCTATACGTGTCTGGCACGCAACATCGCAGGAGAAGACACAAAGGTTTTCGTCTTGAGCATCCTCGGTGAGGGAGATGCCGATTCTGTCAGATGTCGCCACCATCACTGCGGAGGGGGAGGAAAATCAATTTATGTCAATTTTTTTGTTTTTTTATTATGGCACTCTTAGCCCCTCCAGTGTTTGAATCCGGCACAAACATCTCAGAGATTGTCAGCAGCATTCCTGGATCGCAGGCCACCCTAGAGTGCCACGCCGGCAGCTCCCTGCCCATGCAGCTGACCTGGATGAAGGACGGACATCCACTGGCCACGTCTCACTTCCTCAGAGTGTCTTCAGGAGGACGGATTCTCCGGTAAGGAGTCGGGGTCAACTGCAGGGGTGACAAGCGGGGACATATGATTGACCCCGATGGGGGGTCTACAATGGAGAAGGTAGATTGTGAGCACTATCGGGTGCCAGGACCAATGTGCGAGAATTCATCAAGCACCGGCACCCGTACCATGGACCGCTCAAAAGGGGTGACCGCACGTTCCTTATACATATTGCTCCTTTCTCTGCAGAATATCCCATGTGCAAGTTTCCGATGCAGGAGTTTACACATGTCTAGCATCAAGCCCTGCTGGAACCGCAGAGAAGACCTTCACCCTTGTGGTAGAGAGTAAGTGCTGGGCTTTTTTTATGTCAAGATGTTTCGTACAGTGATAGTCCTGAGGCTCATTATACTTCAGAGCTGAAATCATAATTCTGCTCAATGTTATTGGAAACTACGTCACATGTGATGACTCTGAATGTCTGGAAAGTACCTAAAGGAGGCACTATTGAGCTGTAGGGCCAGGAGACCTCCGTATTGTGGAGACCGCCACAGTTTCTCTTTACGGCGTGACCTAAAGCAGCTGTGATGTCATCCATTGTTTGTTTTACCTGTGCTGACCCCTTTGTGGCACATGTCTCCTAATACTAGGTGTATCATTGTCATCGGTGGAGGAGGACAGAGAGGTCTGGAGGGAGGAGGACAGAGGAGTGTGGAGGGAGGAGACGGAAAAGTCTGGAAGGAGGAGGATAGAGGGGTCTGGAGGGAGTAGGACAGAGGGGTCTGGAGGGAGTAGGACAGAGGGCTCTGGTGGGAGTAGGACAGAGGGGTCTGGTGGGAGTAGGACAGAGGGGTCTGGTGGGAGTAGGACAGAGGAGTCTGGAGGGAGGAGGACAGAGGAGTCTGGAGGGAGGAGGACAGAGGAGTCTGGAGGGAGGAGGACAGAGGAGTTTGGAGGGAGGAGGACAGAGGAGTCTGGAGGGAGGAGGACAGAGGAGTCTGGAGGGAGGAGGACAGAGGAGTCTGGAGGAAGGAGATGGGGAAGTCTGGAAGGAGTAGGACAGAGGAGTCTTGAGGGAGTAGGACAGAGGAGTCTGGAGGGAGGAGGACAGAGGAGTCTGGAGCGAAGAGGACAGAGAAGTCTTGAGGGAGGAGATGGGGAAGTCTGGAAGGAGGAGGACAGAAGAGTCTAGAGGGAAGAGGACAGAGATGACTGGAGGGAGGAGGACAGAGGGGTCTGGAGGGAGGAGACGGAGAAGTCTGGAAGGCGGACGACAGAGGAGTCTGGAGGGTGGAGGACAGAGGAGTCTGAAGGGAGGAGGACAGAGGGGTCTGGAGGGAGGAGGACAGAGGGGTCTGGAGGGAGAAGGACAGAGGAGTCTGGAGGGAGAAGGACAGAGGAGTCTGGAGGGAGGAGGACAGAGGAGTCTGGAGGGAGGAGGACAGAGGGGTCTGGAGGGAGGAGGACAGAGGAGTCTGGAGGGAGGAGGACAGAGGAGTCTGGAGGGAGGAGGACGGAGGAGTCTGGAGGGAGGTGGACGGAGGAGTCTGGAGGGAGGAGGATGGAGGAGTCTGGAGGGAGGAGGACAGAGGAGTCTGGAGGGAGGAGTCTGGAGGGAGGAGGGCGGAGGAGTCTGGAGGGAGGAGTCTGGAGGAGTCTGGAGGGAGGAGGACGGAGGAGTCTGGAGGGAGGAGGATGGAGGAGTCTGGAGGGAGGAAGACGGAGGAGTCTGGAGGGAGGAGGACACAGGAGTCTGGAGGGAGGAGGACAGAGGAGTCTGGAGGGAGGAGACGGAGAAGTCTGGAAGGAGGATGATAGAGGAGTCTGGAGGGAGGAGGACAGAGGGGTCTAGAGGGAGGAGAACAGAGGGGTCTAGAGGGAGGAGGACAGAGGTGTCTGGAGGGAAGAGGACAGAGGGGTCTGGAGGGAGGAGGACAGAGAGGTCTGGAAGGCGGACGACAGAGGAGTCTGGAGGGTGGAGGACAGAGGAGTCTGGAGGGAGGAGGACAGAGGGGTCTGGAGGGAGAAGGACAGAGGAGTGTGGAGGGAGGAGGACAGAGGGGTCTGGTGGGAGGAGGACAGAGGAGTCTGGAGGGAGGAGGACAGAGGAGTCTGGAGGGAGGAGAACAGAGGAGTCTGGAGGGAGGAGATGGGGAAGTCTGGAAGGAGTAGGACAGAGGAGTCTGGAGGGAGGAGGACAGAGGAGTCTGGAGGGAGGAGGACAGAGGAGTCTGGAGGGAGGAGGACAGAGGAGTCTGGAGGGAGGAGAACAGAGGAGTCTGGAGGGAAGAGAACAGAGGAGACTGGAGGGAGGAGGACAGAGGGGTCTGGAGGGAGGAGACGGAGAAGTCTGGAAGGCGGACGACAGAGGAGTCTGGAGGGTGGAGGACAGAGGAGTCTGGAGGAAGGAGGACAGAGGGGTCTGGAGGGAGAAGGACAGAGGAGTCTGGAGGGAGGAGGACAGAAGGGTCTGGAGGGAGGAGGACAGAAGGGTCTGGAGGGAGGAGGACAGAGGAGTCTGGAGGGAGGAGGACAGAGGAGTCTGGTGGGAGGAGGACAGAGGAGTCTGGAGGGAGGAGGACAGAGGGGTCTGGAGGGAGAAGAACAGAGGAGTCTTGAGGGAGGAGGACAGAGGAGTCTGGAGGGAGGAGGACAGAGGAGTCTGGAGGGAGGAGGACGGAGGAGTCTGGAGGGAGGAGGACGGAGGAGTCTGGAGGGAGGAGGACAGAGAAGTCTGGAGGGAGGAGGACAGAGGAGTCTGGAGCGAAGAGGACAGAGGAGTCTTGAGGGAGGAGATGGGGAAGTCTGGAAGGAGGAGGACAGAGGAGTCTGGAGGGAAGAGGACAGAGGAGACTGGAGAGAGGAGGACAGAGGGGTCTAGAGGGAGGAGGACAGAGGGGTCTGGAGGGAAGAGGACAGAGGGGTCTGGAGGGAGGAGGACAGAGAGGTCTGGAGGGAGGAGGACAGAAGAGTCTGGAGGGAGGAGGACAGAGGGGTCTGGAGGGAGGAGGACAGAGGGGTCTGGAGGGAGGAGGACAGAGGTGTCTGGAGGGAAGAGGACAGAGGGGTCTGGAGGGAGGAGGACAGAGAGGTCTGGAGGGAGAAGGACAGAGGATTCTGGAGGGAGGAGGACAGAGGAGTCTGGAGGGAGGAGGACAGAGGCATCTGGAGGGAGGAGGACAGAGGAGTCTGGAGGGAGGAGGACAGAGGAGTCTGGAGGGAGAAGGACAGAGGAGTCTAGAGGGAGGAGGACAGAGGAGTCTGGAGGGAGGAGGACAGAGGAGTCTGGAGGGAGAAGGACAGAGGAGTCTGGAGGGAGAAGGACAGAGGAGTCTGGAGGGAGAAGGACAGAGGAGTCTGGAGGGAGAAGGACAGAGGAGTCTGGAGGGAGGAGATGGGGAAGTCTGGAAGGAGGAGGACAGAGGAGTCTGGCGGGAGGAGGACAGAGGAGTCTGGAGGGAGGAGATGGGGAAGTCTGGAAGGAGGAGGACAGAGGAGTCTGGCGGGAGGAGGACAGAGGGGTCTGGAGGGAGGAGGACAGAGGAGTCTGGAGGGAGAGGGAGAAAGGGGTCTGGAGGGAGGAGGACAGAGGAGTCTGGAGGGAGGAGGACAGAGGGGTCTGGAGGGAAGAGGACAGAGGAGTCTGGAGGGAGGAGGACAGAGGAGTCTGGAGGGAGGAGGACAGAGGAGTCTGGAGGGAGGAGGGCAGAGGGGTCTGGAGGGAGGAGGACAGAGGAGTCTGGAGGGAGGAGGGCAGAGGGGTCTGGAGGGAGGAGGACAGAGAGTAAGTCCTGGGCTGTGCGTGTAATACGGAGGATTTATTTAGCTGGAGATGTTTCCTACAGTGAAAGAACTAGAGCTGCAATCATAATTCTGCTCAATGTTATAGGAAATGACGTCACATGTTGTGTCTCCGAATGTCTGGAAAGTGCCTACAGGTGGCGCTATTGAGCTGCGGTGCCAGGAGGCCTGCGTATGGTGGAGACCGGCACAATTTCTCTTGATGGGATGTCGTCCATTGTTTGTTTTACCGGTGCTTCCCCCTTTTGGTTCATGTCTCCTAATACTCGATGTGTCATTGTCGTCCCCGCCAGTGGTGGAGCAGTCGGAGAGTACAGAAGAGGTCACCGCGATCCTGGGGTCTTCGGTCACATTCACGTGTGAAGCTCATGGGTCTCCGCTACCTTCACTGTCGTGGGAGAAGAATGGCGAGCCGCTGAATCTTCAGAGTAACCTCCTGCCCAATGGGCTGGGGGCGCGTCTCCACCTGGAGTCCGTCCATGCCGGGGACTCGGGGCTGTACTCCTGCACGGCCCTCAACGCGGCCAGGAGGGTCAGCAAACACTTCCGCCTCATAGTGCTGGGTGAGTACAGCGGATAACCCCTTCCCACATCCGATGTGTCCGGAAGACGCCCTCTTCCAGCTCCTCGGAGTGATCGTGTTGCAGCACACACTGTCTGTAGAGATCGTGTGGCAGCACACACTGTCTGTAGAGATCGTGTCACAGCGTACACTGTCTGTAGAGATCGTGTCACAGCGCACACTGTCTGTAGAGATCGTGTCGCAGCGCACACTGTCTGTAGAGATCGTGTCGCAGCGCACACTGTCTGTAGAGATCGTGTCGCAGCGCACACTGTCTGTAGAGATCGTGTCGCAGCACACACTGTCTGTAGAGATCATGTCGCAGCGCACTCTGTCTGTAGTATACCTGATAGTGCAATAACCGGGGGCTTCATCTTCTGCTTCCCAGAACCACCGAGGATCGAGGGTCCTCCTCATCCAACAGAGGTCGCCATTGGCGTGAATGAGCTTCTGGAGCTGACGTGCAATGCGGGCGGCTTCCCCACTCCTGACGTTACGTGGGAAAAAGATGGACGACCTTTTTCACGGCCAGACGTGCTCACAAGAAATGGGACTGCCCTAAGAATCGAGAGCGTGAAGGTGCGTAGTGCTGGGTCCATAAAAGGTCCAGAAAAACCTCCCGTCCCGTCTCAGCTGATGCAGCGCAGCTTGGTTCTCATGTGCAGTAACTGAGGGAGATCTGATAAAAGGGTCCCACACACTGCAGAGAAAAATGAGCCGAACCCACTAATAGCCGAAGCTGTGCGGGGGCTCCTGACTGTCAGAGGGGTCCGGAGGTGAGGGCAGAGGAGTCTGGAGGAGAAGTCTGGAGAAGGAGGACAGAAGAGTCTGGAGAATGAGGATGGAGGAGTCTGGAGGGAGGAGGACAGAGGAGTCTGAAGGGACGAGGACAGAGGAGTCTGAAGGGAGGAGGACAGAGGAGTCTGAAGGGAGGAGGGCAGAGGGGTCTGAAGGGAGGAGGGCAGAGGGGTCTGGAGTGAGGAGGACAGAGGGGTCTGGAGGGAGGAGGACAAAGGGGTCTGGTGGGAGGAGGACAGAGGAGTCTGGAGGGAGGAGGACAGAGGAGTCTAGAGGGAGGAGGACAGAGGGATCTGGAGGGAGGAGGACAGAGGGATCTGGAGGGAGGAGGACAGAGGGATCTGGAGGGAGGAGGACAGAGGGATCTGGAGGGAGGAGGACAGAGGGATCTGGAGGGAGGAGGACAGAGGAGTCTGGAGGAGGAGAACAGAGGAGTCTGGAGGAGGACAGAGTAGTCTGGAGGGAGAAGGGCAGAGGAGACTGGAGGGAGGAGGACAGAGGAGACTAGAGGGAGGAGGACAGATGAGTCTGGAGGGAGGAGGACAGATGAGTCTGGAGGGAGGAATCTGGAGGGAGGAGGACAGAGGAGACTGGAGGGAGAAGGACAGAGGAGTCTGGAGGGAGGAGGACAGAGGAGTCTGGAGGGAGGAGGACAGGGGAGTACGGCTCTCGGAGGAGTGCTCGGCTGCAGTCAATCACTCCTATATTGGGGGGTGTAGGTGACAGCTGTGTAATGTATGGAGGCTCTGTGCTGTAGGACATGGTTGTGACGTGTGTTATCGGGGTGGGTGGGCTGCTTGTTTCCTCGGCCCCTCTTGTCTCGCTGTCAATCACCGCGGCTGCTGTGAGGCTCGTGGTTGTATACTGGCCCCTGTGGAGCGGTGGCTGGTTCCCGGCTGCGCGCGCTGATGCTGCGGATGTGAAGCTTCACAATGGTCTATATCATTATATATCTGCTCCTCCAGGCTGAAGATGCCGGGGTCTACATCTGCGTGGCCAGCAGCGTGGCCGGAAGAGACACCCGGGCCACGTGGGTGCGGCTCAAAGGTGAATGGAATGAAATATCTTGTGCATCTTCTACATGTCAAATGTAAAAAGCGGAGCCTCCTCTGAAGACCGCGCGCCCCCTGTTCTCGAGGAGAAGGGGGTACAGTGTCACCGCTCAGCCTCATTCACACCCATAGGCGAGGCCGTGGTGCTGTTTTTCTGATCCGGACCTCATCCTTTTCTTGCAGTGCCCCCCAGCGTCATTGGTCCTGATGGGCCGCGCTCGCTCTCGGTGTCCATTGGAGGACAGCTGGTCCTGGAGTGTCGGGTGGAAGGAGACCCGGCCCCGTCCATCCAGTGGTTCAGAGGAGAGACGCCCCTGCAGGTACGATGAGGGTCCGTGTCCTCCTAGATGGGGGCGCTGTCTGCTGATAACATGGAGACTGCAAAGTCAATGTGAAACAACAATACCGTCCCTGTGTGAAACCAGTAAACCGTCCCCTCTAGCCACAGTTTTATAGGGGGCGCGATACCCAGAGACCCTCTTCAGTGCCATGTCCCGGGGGGTCCGTATATTTCTAGAAGTGATGATATTTTTTCTTGTTGTTCCAGATGGAGAGACGTATCCAGATTTTGTCTAAGGGCCGATACATTCAGATTTCCGGCCTGCAGGCCTCGGACAGCGGGGAGTACGCCTGCGTGGCCTCCAACCCCATCGGCAGCACCAGCCTGAGGTTCATTGTGGAAGTTCACAGTGAGTGACCGTGGCTGCCGTGTCACCGCCATATCGCTGCCGTATATGTTCATGAGCCATATCGCCACCGTATATATGCTTACTGGCCGTGTCACTGCCATATATGCTCATGAACCGCATCGCCGCTATATATGTTCATGGGCCATATCGCCACCGTATATGCTTACTGGCCATATCACTCCCATATATGCTCATGAACCGTATCGCCGCTATATATGTTCATGGGCCATATCGCCACCGTATATGCTCACAGGCCGTATCACCTCCATATATTCTCACGAGCCGTATCACCGCCATATATGCTCACGGACCGTCTCACCACCATATATGCTCATGGGCTGTATCGCCGCTGTATATGCTCATGGGCCATATATGCTCACAGGCCGTATTGCCACCGTATATGCTCACGGACCGTATCGCCACCGTATATGCTCATGGGCTGTATCGCCGCTGTATATGCTCATGGGCCATATATGCTCACAGGCCGTATTGCCGCTGTACATGCTCACGGGCCGAATCGCCTCCATATATGCTCACAGGCCGTATCGCCACCGTATATGCTCAGTGGTTGTATTGCCGCCATATATGCTCACATGCCGTATCGCCACCGTATATGCTCAGTGGTTGTATTGCCGCCGTATATGCTCACAGACCGTATTGCCGCTGTATATGCTCAGTGGTTGTATTGCCGCCGTATATGCTCACAGACCGTATTGCCGCTGTATATGCTCATGAGCCGTAACGCCGCTGTATATGCTCACGGGCCGTATCGCTGCTGTATATGCGCCGCCGTATATGCTCATGGGCCATATCGCCGCCGTATATGCTCATGGGCCATATCGCCGCCGTATATGCTCACAGCCCGTATCGCCGCTGTATATGCTCACGGGCCGTATTGCCGCTGTATATGCTCACGGACCGTATTGCCGCTGTATATGCGCCGGTGTATATGTTCACGGGCCGTATTGCCGCTGTATATGTGCCGGTGTATATGCTCATGGGCCGTATCACCGCTGTATATGCTCACAGTAATGATATTCACGCGACGCCTTGCTTTGTAGTTGCTCCGTCCATCCTCCCGGGACCCTCCGTGGTCAGTGCTTCTGTCAATCATACAGCCGTATTGCCCTGCTGGGTCGAGGGTCTCCCGCCGCCAGTCGTGACCTGGAAGAAGGACGGCAGTCAGCTCTCCGGGGAGACGTCCAGGTAATACACCGCCACCGCGGACACATCCCCACCAACCGCAGCACAAAATACCAAGGAGACCTCCCCTCTTGTTCCAGACTTGAGTTCCTTACAGACGGCTCCCTGCGCCTCGCACAGACCCTCCTGCAGGACTCGGGGTACTACCTCTGCACGGTCTCTAACCCTGCCGGCATGGCGCGTCGTGGGGTGGAACTACGAGTATACGGTAATGGCAAAGCAGAGAAATATACAGTGAACGCGGAGAGAGGGAGTAATTACAGTCACTGCCTCCAGTATGTGCAGAATTATGCAGCTTCAGAGCTGAAATCTCTCAGCATTCTCTACATTGTTGGTGATTTTCATGCCGAATAGTGAAGACTTTTTACCAGACATTGTACAGTCATATAGAGCAGGAAAGACGAGCTGGCAGAATTGAGAGTGCAGCTCCGGAGTATTGGGCCACGTCCCGATGGTGATAGAAGTAGAATTCACTCTTTCTTTTCTTCTTCCAGTTAATGGCGGCTTCTCGGAATGGCAGGAGTGGGGTCCTTGTACTAGGACGTGTGGCCAGGGCGTGCAGGAGAGGGTCCGCCTGTGTAATAATCCCCCTCCGGCCAATGGAGGCAGACCCTGCATGGGGAGGGACGTGGACGTGCGCGCCTGCAACCTGCCCCCCTGCCTAGGTACCGTGCCGCAGTCCGGACGTGCGTGGCTGAGCGGCCCCTGATTGGCTGTAATTTTCGGATTTCTTTCCTCAGTGGACGGCGGTTGGACCGGTTGGGGCAGTTGGTCACCGTGCTCGGCGTCCTGCGGTGATGGATCCAGACAGCGCACCCGCTCCTGCTTCTCTCCACCGCCCCAGAACGGGGGCAAGACCTGCTCCGGAAAAGACACGGAAGCAGAGGCCTGTCACCTGCCACAATGCCGAGGTATGCGCCATTATTAGGGGGCCGTAGTGGGGGAGGCGCAGGCTCCGGTCTCTCACCACTGAGCGGCCGCCCAGGTCTCCATCCACTGGCAGCAAGCAGAGATCCTGAACGAGGAGTTCAACTCTTCATGGACCGACGACTGCTCTTCTCTTCTCAGCTGTCGCCTCTCGAGTCCGCGCCAGTCTCATCGGCATCGTTAACGACCAGGATTTCGGCCTCTCGTCACTCAGCGCCAACATGACGGAGAACCCGCAGACCAGAGCCACCACGATCAGCAGCAGCGTCGAGAACATCCCGGCGTCCATCGGTGAGTGCGGCCGTCACCACGTACAGACCTCCGGAGGCTCATCCAGCCTCTACTCACACAGTCATATCCTATATGTCACCGTCCAGGACCCCTGATGAAGGTGCTGGTGTCCATGATCGCCCCCCTATACTGGTCCGCGGCATTCCCCTATGATGGCACCAGTAATGGCTTCAGCCTCACCAGTGGCGTCTTCAGGAAGGAGTCTCAGGTGGAGTTTGCCTCAGGTGAGTGTCGGGGGGGGACGTCCTGGACCCCGAGCTGTAAGACTCCTCCAAGCATCAGCGATGGTCGGAAGGAGATTGATGATCCCGTCTTGTGCTGCAGGGGAGCAGCTCCGCATCTCGCACATCGCCCGGGGGCTGGATCCGGACGGGACCCTGTGGTTCGATATCGTGATTAACGGATTTATCCCGGAATCTCTCACATCCTCTGATATCGTCCTGCAGGTAACGGCCACGTCATAAACTCGATTCCGTGGGCTGGGGGGGGACAGAGCGTGATCCGAGCCTGTGCCGTATGTTCTGGGGGGGACAGAGAGTGATCCGAGCCTGTGCCGTATGTTCTGGGGGGGCAGAGCGTGATCCGAGCCTGTGCCGTATGTTCTGGGGGGGGCAGAGAGTGATCCGAGCCTGTGCCGTATGTTCTGGGGGGGGAGAGAGCGTGATCCGAGCCTGTGCCGTATGTTCTGGGGGGGGACAGAGAGTGATCCGAGCCTGTGCCGTATGTTCTGGGGGGGGACAGAGAGTGATCCGAGCCTGTGCCGTACATTCTGGGAGGTCGGGGAGTGATCCGAGCCTGTGCCGTATATTCTGGGGTGACAGAGAGTGATCTGGCTTGTGCTGTACATTCTGGGGGGTTGGGGTGTGATCTGGTCTTGTGTCGTACATTCGGGGGGGGGCGGGGTGTGATTCAGGCGTGTGCCGCACATTCTGGGGGAGACGGGCTGTGATCTGGTCTTGTGCCATTCTTTCTGGGGGGTCGGGGTGTGAACTGATCTTGTGCCGTACATTCTGGGGTGATGGGGTGTGATCCGCTCTTGTGCCGTACATTCTGGGGGGATGGGGTGTGATCCGCTCTTGTGCTGTACATTCTGGGGGGATGGGGTGTGATCCGCTCTTGTGCCGTACATTCTGGGGGGATGGGGTGTGATCCGCTCTTGTGCCGTACATTCTGGGGGGATGGGGTGTGATCCGCTCTTGTGCCGTACATTCTGGGGGAATGGGGTGTGATCCGCTCTTGTGCCGTACATTCTGGGGGGATGGGATGTGATCCGCTCTTGTGCCGTACATTCTGGGGGGATGGGGTGTGATCCGCTCTTGTGCCGTACATTCTGGGGGGATGGGGTGTGATCTGATCTTGTGCCGTACATTCTGGGGGGGCAGAGTGTGATCTGGGCTTGTGCGGTTGGTTCTGGGGGGGCAGAGCGTAATCCGGGCCGTACGTCTCGGGTGGTCTCCTGACAGCCTTAGTGGATGTCTCCCCAGGAGTTCACCGAGACCTATGTGCAGACGGCAGCGGGACAAATCACGGCCTGGTCTTCCCCGTCCTTCACCGTGGACGGCGGCCTCCTCGCCCTCCGGTGTAACCACACGGTGGAGTATAACCCGGCCCTCGGACGCCAGGTGAGGAACTCGCAGAGGCTGCACGTCGGCTCCCTCCGGTCCTCGTATATTCCTGACCTGGAAGAGCTGCGATTCCAGCTGACGGCGTCACTACAAGCAGGTAACGGGGACGCAGGTAACGGGGACGCAGCTGGACTGTGTGTGGTGCGATCTATTCTACAGCATTATTCATTTGTATGCAGCCTGCAGTGTAAAGCATGGTGGGTAGAATGGGGTCCATGCGTCCTATACCCGCGGCTCACATTTTGTGCCCTTACCTTGCAGGACTGAATGGAGGAGCGTGTCCTGCGGGCTTTACACAGTCCGGAGACTCATACTGTACAGGTAAGAGCCTTGTGTGCAGGATGATGGGGGTTATCAATGTCCGCCATCGTCTGCATTAATCTGACCTGTCCATAGACACCGATGAGTGCGACCTCCGCCGGCCGTGCTCCCACTCCTGCCACAATACCCCGGGGGGTTTCTCCTGCTCCTGCCCCGCCGGGTATGTCCTGGCACCGGATACCCGCAACTGCCGAGGTGAGAAGACCGAGGGGCGCAGACAGCAGCCTGCAGAGCTCTGCTGTCAGTGAATAGAAGCATTCCTGTCTACACTTATACAGGGGTGATATTCACTGACAGCAAGCTGAGAGGGGACATTGATCTAGTTTTATTTTTCATTTTGCTCCATATTATTTTTTTCTTCTTACAGATCTGGATGAATGTAGACTGGGCAGTCACCAGTGTCCCCTGGGCCAGGAATGCCTGAACACCCCCGGATCGCACCGCTGCCTCCTGCGCTGCGGCCCCGGCTTCCGGCCTAATGCGGAGGGGTCGTCCTGCGAAGGTAGGAGCCAGGGACGGGGCAAGACGTGTGCAGGGAAGGGGCAAAACATGTGCAGGGAAGGGGCAAGACGATCGCAGGGAAGGGGCAAGGCGTGCGCAGGGAAGGGGCAAAACAATCGCAGGGAAGGGGCAAGACGTGCGCAGGGAAGGGGCAAAACATGTGCAGGGAAGGGGCAAGACGATCGCAGGGAAGGGGCAAGACGATCGCAGGGAAGGGGCAAGACGTGCGCAGGGAAGGGGCAAGACGTGCGCAGGGAAGGGGCAAGACGTGCGCAGGGAAGGGGCAAAACAATCGCAGGGAAGGGGCAAGACGTGCGCAGGGAAGGGGCAAAACAATCGCAGGGAAGGGACAAGGCGTGCGCAGGGACGGGGCAAAACATGTGCAGGGAAGGGGCAAGGCGTGCGCAGGGAAGGGGCAAAACAATCGCAGGGAAGGGGCAAGACGTGTGCAGGGAAGGGGCAAAACAATCGCAGGGAAGGGGCAAGACGTGTGCAGGGAAGGGGCAAGGCGTGCGCTGGGACGGGGCAAGATGTGCACAAGGACAAGGCAAGGCGTGCGCAGGGACGGGGCAAGACGTGCGCAGGGACGAGGCAAGACGTGCTCAGGGACAGGGCAAGACGTGCACAGGGACAGGGCAAGACGTGCACAGGGACAGGGCAAGACGTGCACAGGGACAGGGCAAGACGTGCACAGGGACAGGGCAAGACGTGCACAGGGACAGGGCAAGACGTGCACAGGGACAGGGCAAGACGTGCACAGGGCCAGGGCAAGACGTGCACAGGGACAGGGCAAGACATGCACAGGGACAGGGCAAGACGTGCACAGGGACAGGGCAAGACGTGCACAGGGACATGGCAAGACGTACGCAGGGACGGGGCAAGACGTGCACAGGGACGGGGCAAGACGTACGCAGGGACGGGGCAAGACGTGCACAGAGACGGGGCAAGATGTGCACAGGGACGGGGCAAGACGTGCACAGGGACATGGCAAGACGTACGCAGGGACGGGGCAAGACGTACGCAGGGACGGGGCAAGACGTACGCAGGGACGGGGCAAGACGTACGCAGGGACGGGGCAAGACGTACGCAGGGACGGGGCAAGACGTGAGCAAGGACGGGGAAAGAGGTGCACAGGGACGGGGCAAGACGTGCACAGGGACAGGGCAAGATGTGCACAGGGATGGGGCAAGACGTGCGCAGGGACGGGGGAAGATATGCAAAGTGGAAGAAATTGTGTCCTTCTTCCAAGTGTAAAATGCCAGCGTTCAGGAGCTTGCTGTCAGTGAATGGAATTATTGATGGACGTGGAGGATTTAGTCTTTGCATGTAAAGAAGAAAGTTTCTATTCACTGACAACAAGCAGAAATGAAAGGGATTTGAATGTAGAACTTCCCTGGGTGCATCTTTTATAGAGGGGCAGAGCGGAGTGGACAATGGTGCGGAGTGGACAATGGTGCGGAGTGCACAATGGTGCGGCGCGGACAATGGTGCGGCGCGGACAATGGTGCGGCGCGGACAATGGTGCGGCACGGACAATGGTGCGGCGTGGACAATGGTGCGGCGTGGACAATGGTGCGGCGTGGACAATGGTGCGGCGTGGACAATGGTGCGGCGCGGACAATGGTGCGGCACGGACAATGGTGCGGCGTGGACAATGGTGCGGCACGGACAATGGTGCGGCGTGGACAATGGTGCGGCGTGGACAATGGTGCGGCGCGGACAATGGTGCGGCGCGGACAATGGTGCGGCGCGGACAATGGTGCGACGTGGACAATGGTGCGGCGTGGACAATGGTGCGGCGTGGACAATGGTGCGGCGTGGACAATGGTGCGACGTGGACAATGGTGCGGCGTAGACAATGGTGCGGCGTGGACAATGGTGCGACGTGGACAATGGTGCGACGTGGACAATGGTGCGGCGTGGACAATGGTGCGGCGTGGACAATGGTGCGGCGTGTCCGCCACGTCTGACCGCGCTTTATCCCTTCTAGATGTGGACGAGTGCCGGCAGTCCTCCCCGTGCCAGCAGAGGTGCCTGAACACCATCGGCTCGTACCAGTGCTCCTGTGCCCCCGGCTACGAGCTGCGGGGCCCCCGCTGTACAGGTGAGGGCATTCACAATTCAGCCGCAGGGCTTGTATCCGGAGGCTGATGCCCGTCCTCACCACGTCCGGCTCTGCGAGCTCCGCTCATGTCCCGCTCCTGCGCTGATGACTTGTTACAGAGGACCCGATGCAACTGTAACAACCCCTCAGCTGTGAGTGTCACCATCCGCTCCGGAGGGTTTTCAGCCTCTGGATCCATTTCACATTGATTAAACCTTATTTATTTTATTCCTATTCGGACCCCCCCTGATCCGGTTTTATGGTGGCGGTATCGGGCGGACGGCGATTATTCTGGGGTCTCCGCGGTCTCACGTGATGTTGTCTTTGCTGTCAGATATCAATGAGTGTCTGCGAGGAGTCTGCCAGTCTCAGCAGCAATGTAAGAACACGCTGGGAAGCTACCAGTGTCTGGACGTCTGCCCGGCGGGGACAACGCGGTCCGAGGACGGAGCCTGCAACGGTGAGTGCCGAAAATGGAGGCCAGAGCAACCGAGGCATCAGAATATACAGCCACCACTAGAGGGAGCTCACTACATACAGATTATACAGCAACCACTAGAGGGAGCTCACTACATACAGATTTATACAGCCACCACTAGAGGGAGCTCACTACATACAGATTTATACAGCCACCACTAGAGGGAGCTCACTACATACAGATTTATACAGCCACCACTAGAGGGAGCTCACTACATACAGATTTATACAGCCACCACTAGAGGGAGCTCACTACATACAGATTTATACAGCCACCACTAGAGGGAGCTCACTACATAGATTTATACATCCACCACTAGAGGGAGCTCACTACATACAGATTTATACAGCCAACACTAGAGGGAACTCTCTACATACAGATTTATACAGCCACAACTAGAGGGAGCTCACTACATACAGATTTATACAGCCACCACTAGAGGGAGCTCACTACATACAGATTTATACAGTCACCACTAGAGGGAGCTCACTACATACAGATTTATACAGCCACCACTAGAAGGAGCTCACTACATACAGATTTATACAGCCACCACTAGAAGGAGCTCACTACATACAGATTTATACAGCCACCACTAGAGGGAGCTCACTACATACAGATTTATACAGCCACCACTAGAGGGAGCTCACTACATACAGATTTATACAGCCTCCCCTAGAGGGAGCTCACTACATACAGATTTATACAGTCACCACTAGAGGGAGCTCACTACATACAGATTTATACAGTCACCACTAGAGGGAGCTCACTACATACAGATTTATACAGCCACCACTAGAAGGAGCTCACTACATACAGATTTATACAGCCACCACTAGAAGGAGCTCACTACATACAGATTTATACAGCCACCACTAGAAGGAGCTCACTACATACAGATTTATACAGCCACCACTAGAAGGAGCTCACTACATACAGATTTATACAGCCACCACTAGAGGGAGCTCACTACATACAGATTTATACAGCCACCACTAGAGGGAGCTCACTACATACAGATTTATACAGCCTCCCCTAGAGGGAGCTCACTACATACAGATTTATACAGTCACCACTAGAGGGAGCTCACTACATACAGATTTATACAGTCACCACTAGAGGGAGCTCACTACATACAGATTTATACAGCCACCACTAGAAGGAGCTCACTACATACAGATTTATACAGCCACCACTAGAAGGAGCTCACTACATACAGATTTATACAGCCACCACTAGAGGGAGATCACTACATACATATCTATACAGTCACCACTAGAGGGACCTCACTACATACAGATTTATACAGCCACCACTAGAGGGAGCTCACTACATACAGATTTATACAGCCACCACTAGAGGGAGCTCACTACATACAGATTTATACAGCCACCACTAGAAGGAGCTCACTACATACAGATTTATACAGCCACCACTAGAGGGAGCTCACTACATACAGATTTATACAGCCTCCCCTAGAGGGAGCTCACTACATACAGATTTATACAGCCACCACTAGAAGGAGCTCACTACATACAGATTTATACAGCCACCACTAGAAGGAGCTCACTACATACAGATTTATACAGCCACCACTAGAGGGAGCTCACTACATACAGATCTATACAGTCACCACTAGAGGGACCTCACTACATACAGATTTATACAGCCACCACTAGAGGGAGCTCACTACATACAGATTTATACAGCCACCACTAGAGGGAGCTCACTACATACAGATTTATACAGCCACCACTAGAGGGAGCTCACTACATACAGATTTATACAGCCACCACTAGAGGGAGCTCACTACATACAGATTTATACAGCCACCACTAGAAGGAGCTCACTACATACAGATTTATACAGCCACCACTAGAGGGAGCTCACTACATACAGATTTATACAGTCACCACTAGAGGGAGCTCACTACATACAGATTTATACAGCCACCACTAGAGGGAGCTCACTACATAGATTTATACATCCACCACTAGAGGGAGCTCACTACATACAGATTTATACAGCCACCACTAGAGGGAGCTCACTACATACAGATTTATACAGCCACCACTAGAAGGAGCTCACTACATACAGATTTATACAGCCACCACTAGAGGGAGCTCACTACATACAGATCTATACAGTCACCACTAGAGGGACCTCACTACATACAGATTTATACAGCCACCACTAGAGGGAGCTCACTACATACAGATTTATACAGCCACCACTAGAGGGAGCTCACTACATACAGATTTATACAGCCACCACTAGAAGGAGCTCACTACATACAGATTTATACAGCCACCACTAGAGGGAGCTCACTACATACAGATTTATACAGTCACCACTAGAGGGAGCTCACTACATACAGATTTATACAGTCACCACTAGAGGGAACTCACTACATACAGATTTATACAGTCACCACTAGAGAGATCTCACTACATACAGATTTATACAGCCACCACTAGAGGGAGCTCACTACATACAGATTTATACAGTCACCACTAGAAGGAGCTCACTACATACAGATTTATACAGTCACCACTAGAGGGAGCTCACTACATACAGATTTATACAGTCACCACTAGAAGGAGCTCACTACATACAGATTTATGCAGCCACCACTAGAGGGAGCTCACTACATACAGATTTATACAGTCACCACTAGAGGGAGCTCACTACATACAGATTTATACAGTCACCACTAGAGGGAGCTCACTACATACAGATTTATACAGTCACCACTAGAGGGAGCTCACTACATACAGATTTATACAGCCACCACTAGAGGGAGCTCACTACATACAGATTTATACAGTCACCACTAGAGGGAGCTCACTACATACAGATTTATACAGTCACCACTAGAGGGAGCTCACTACATACAGATTTATACAGTCACCACTAGAAGGAGCTCACTACATACAGATTTATGCATCCACCACTAGAAGGAGCTCACTACATACAGATTTATGCAGCCACCACTAGAGGGAGCTCACTACATACAGATTTATACAGCCACCACTAGAGGGAGCTCACTACATACAGATTTATACAGCCACCACTACAGGGAGCTCACTACATACAGATCTATACAGTCACCACTAGAGGGAGCACACTACATACAGAGCTATACAGTCACCACTAGAGGGAGCTCCCCCTGATGGGGGCTATAGGAAGCACAGGCTTATTATGTGTTAGTCTGAGTGTGTTTTGTTGGAGGGCCCTTCGTTTAGATTTACATCCGGCAATCGCTCTCCCAATCCCTAATGCATATGTTGGTTTCGCCTCTGGAGCTTTATGGTTGTGCTTCTGTTGCTTTTGGTAATTTTTCGGCTGCTATCACTAATAGTCATCGTTTCTGATTTACGTCCTCAGACGTAGATGAATGTCGCGATGGCTCCCACATGTGCCGCTATAACCAGCTGTGTGAGAACACAGTGGGGGGGTACCGCTGCTCCTGTCCCCGGGGGTACCGGACGCAGGGTGCGGGGAGGCCCTGTCTAGGTAGGTGCAGGTGTGACCAGTACTGGGGGAGGTAGGATTGTGCGGGTACTAAATATTCACTGTTGTGTGCCCCCAGATATTAATGAGTGCCAGCAGGTGCCCAGACCCTGTGCGTACCAGTGCCAGAACCTCGCCGGCAGCTACAAGTGCCTGTGCCCGCCGGGCAAACAGCTGCTGGGGGACGGGCGCTCGTGTGCCGGGCTGGAGAGACTCACCAATAGTTCTGTTATTGGCCTCACTGGAGCCCAGTATGAGCGGCCGGTCACCAATGGCCGAATTCATGGGAACAACGTGTACACCTGGCTCTCTTACAGCCAAAATGGCAACCTGATCGGCCAGAACAGCCCGGGCCGGTGCCCGCCAGGATATGTGCGCAGGAATGGGGCTTGTACAGGTAAACTGGGCGCTGTGGGTGGTACCGCCGTGTATCTGAGCCATAAACTGGGCACTGTCGTGGTTAGGGTTAGGGTTAGGGTATCTGAGCCGCGAGCATCACAAACCTCGGTGATCATGCTCTGTGCCCTCCTTACAGATGTGGATGAATGTCGCCAGCGCAATCCCTGCCAGCATGAGTGCCGAAACACAGAGGGCAGCTACGTGTGTCTGTGCCCATCGGGGTACCGCCTGCTGCCCAACCACCGGAGCTGCCAAGGTAAGTGCCAGGTGGCAACCCGCAACAGCGGGCCACCAGGGAGAAATGCCATTGTGGACGGCGTATCTCAGGAGAGCAGAGCAGTATCTCAGGAGAGCGGAGAGTATCTCAGGAGAGCAGAGGAGTATCTCAGAAGAGCGGAGAGTATCTCAGGAGAGCGGAGGAGTATCTCAGGAGAGCGGAGAGTATCTCAGGAGAGCGGAGGAGTATCTCAGGAGAGCGGAGGAGTATCTCAGGAGAGCGGAGAGTATCTCAGGAGAGCGGAGGAGTATCTCAGGAGAGCGGAGGAGTATCTCAGGAGAGCGGAGGAGTATCTCAGGAGAGCGGAGGAGTATCTCAGGAGAGCGGAGGAGTATCTCAGGAGAGCGGAGGAGTATCTCAGGAGAGCAGAGGAGTATCTCAGGAGAGCGGAGGAGTATCTCAGGAGAGCGGAGGAGTATCTCAGGAGAGCGGAGGAGTATCTCAGGAGAGCGGAGGAGTATCTCAGGAGAGCGGAGGAGTATCTCAGGAGAGCAGAGGAGTATCTCAGGAGAGCAGAGAGTATCTCAGGAGAGCGTAGAGTATCTCAGGAGAGCGGAGGAGAATCTCAGGAGAGCGGAGGAGTATCTCAGGAGAGCAGAGGAGTATCTCAGGAGAGCGGAGGAGTATCTCAGGAGAGCAGAGGAGTATCTCAGGAGAGCGGAGGAGTATCTCAGGAGAGCTGAGGAGTATCTCAGGAAAGCTGAGGAGTATCTCAGGAGAGCAGAGGAGTATCTCAAGAGAGCAGAGAGTATCTCAGGAGAGCGGAGGAGTATCTCAGGAGAGCAGAGGAGTATCTCAGGAGAGCGTAGAGTATCTCAGGAGAGCGGAGGAGTATCTCAGGAGAGCAGAGGAGTATCTCAGGAGAGCGTAGAGTATCTCAGGAGAGCGGAGGAGTATCTCAGGAGAGCAGAGGAGTATCTCAGGAGAGCGGAGGAGTATCTCAGGAGAGCATAGAGTATCTCAGGAGAGCGGAGGAGTATCTCAGGAGAGCGGAGGACTATCTCAGGAGAGCTGATGAGTATCTCAGGAGAGCGGAGGAGTATCTCGGGAGAGCGGAGCAGAATCTCAGGAGAGCGGAGGAGTATGTCAGGAGAGCGGAGGAGTATCTCAGGAGAGCAGAGAGTATCTCAGGAGAGCGGAGGAGTATCTCAGGAGAGCGGAGGAGTATCTCAGGAGAGCGGAGGAGTATCTCAGGAGAGCAGAGAGTATCTCAGGAGAGCAGAGGAGTATCTCAGGAGAGCAGAGAGTATCTCAGGAGAGCGGAGGAGTATCTCAGGAGAGCAGAGGAGTATCTCAGGAGAGCGGAGGAGTATCTCAGGAGAGCAGAGGAGTATCTCAGGAGAGCGGAGGAGTATCTCAGGAGAGCAGAGCGTATCTCAGGAGAGCAGAGGAGTATCTCAAAAGAGCAGAGGAGTATCTCAGGAGAGCAGAGGAGTATCTCAGGAGAGCGGAGGAGTATCTCAGGAGAGCAGAGGAGTATCTCAGGAGAGCGGAGGAGTATCTCAGGAGAGCAGAGAGTATCTCAGGAGAGCAGAGGAGTATCTCAAAAGAGCAGAGGAGTATCTCAGGAGAGCAGAGGAGTATTTCAGAAGAGAGGAGGAGTATCTCAGGAGAGCGGAGGAGTATCTCAGGAGAGCAGAGAGTATCTCAGGAGAGCGGAGCAGAATCTCAGGAGAGCAGAGGAGTATCTCAGGAGAGCAGAGGAGTATCTCAGGAGAGAGGAGGAGTATCTCAGCAGAGCTGAGGAGTATCTCAGGAGAGCGGAGGAGTATCTCAGGAGAGCGGAGCAGAATCTCAGGAGAGCAGAGGAGTATCTCAGGAGAACAGAGAGTATCTCAGGAGAGCAGAGGAGTATCTCAGGAGAGCAGAGGAGTATCTCAGGAGAGCGGAGGAGTATCTCAGGAGAGCGGAGGAGTATCTCAGGAGAGCAGAGAGTATCTCAGGAGAGCAGAGGAGTATCTCAGGAGAGCGGAGGAGTATCTCAGGAGAGCAGAGAGTATCTCAGGAGAGCAGAGGAGTATCTCAGGAGAGCAGAGAGTATCTCAGGAGAGCGGAGGAGTATCTCAGGAGAGCAGAGGAGTATCTCAGGAGAGCGGAGGAGTATCTCAGGAGAGCAGAGGAGTATCTCAGGAGAGTGGAGGAGTATCTCAGGAGAGCAGAGAGTATCTCAGGAGAGCAGAGGAGTATCTCAGGAGAGCAGAGGAGTATCTCAGGAGAGCAGAGGAGTATCTCAGGAGAGAGGAGGAGTATCTCTGGAGAGCGGAGGAGTATCTTAGAAGAGCGGAGAGTATCTCAGGAGAGCGGAGGAGTATCTCAGGAGAGCGGAGAGTATCTCAGGAGAGCAGAGGAGTATCTCAGAAGAGCGGAGAGTATCTCAGGAGAGCGGAGGAGTATCTCAGGAGAGCAGAGGAGTTTCTCAGGAGAGCGGAGGATTATCTCAGGAGAGCGGAGGAGTATCTCAGGAGAGCAGAGGAGTATCTCAGGAGAGCAGAGAGTATCTCAGGAGAGCGTAGAGTATCTCAGGAGAGCGGAGGAGAATCTCAGGAGAGCGGAGGAGTATCTCAGGAGAGCGGAGGAGTATCTCAGGAGAGCAGAGGAGTTTCTCAGGAGAGCGGAGGATTATCTCAGGAGAGCGGAGGAGTATCTCAGGAGAGCAGAGGAGTATCTCAGGAGAGCAGAGAGTATCTCAGGAGAGCGTAGAGTATCTCAGGAGAGCGGAGGAGAATCTCAGGAGAGCGGAGGAGTATCTCAGGAGAGCAGAGGAGTATCTCAGGAGAGCGGAGGAGTATCTCAGGAGAGCTGAGGAGTATCTCAGGAAAGCTGAGGAGTATCTCAGGAGAGCAGAGGAGTATCTCAGGAGAGCAGAGAGTATCTCAGGAGAGCGGAGGAGTATCTCAGGAGAGCAGAGGAGTATCTCAGGAGAGCGTAGAGTATCTCAGGAGAGCGGAGGAGTATCTTAGGAGAGCGGAGGAGTATCTCAGGAGAGCGGAGGAGTATCTCAGGAGAGCATAGAGTATCTCAGGAGAGCGGAGGAGTATCTCAGGAGAGCGGAGGACTATCTCAGGAGAGCTGATGAGTATCTCAGGAGAGCGGAGGAGTATCTCGGGAGAGCGGAGCAGAATCTCAGGAGAGCGGAGGAGTATCTCAGCAGAGCGGAGGAGTATCTCAGGAGAGCAGAGAGTATCTCAGGAGAGCGGAGGAGTATCTCAGGAGAGCAGAGAGTATCTCAGGAGAGCAGAGGAGTATCTCAGGAGAGCAGAGAGTATCTCAGGAGAGCAGAGGAGTATCTCAAGAGAGCAGAGGGGTATCTCAGGAGAGCGGAGAGTATCTCAGGAGAGCGGAGGAGTATCTCAGGAGAGCGGAGGAGTATCTCAGGAGAGCGAAGGAGTATCTCAGGAGAGCGGAGGAGTATCTCAGGAGAGCAGAGAGTATCTCAGGAGAGCAGAGGAGTATCTCAGAAGAGCGGAGGAGTATCTCAGGAGAGCGGAGGAGTATCTCAGGAGAGCGGAGGAGTATCTCAGGAGAGCGGAGGAGTATCTCAGGAGAGCGGAGGATTATCTCAGGAGAGCGGAGGAGTATCTCAGGAGAGCAGAGGAGTATCTCAGGAGAGCAGAGAGTATCTCAGGAGAGCGTAGAGTATCTCAGGAGAGCGGAGGAGAATCTCAGGAGAGCGGAGGAGTATGTCAGGAGAGCAGAGGAGTATCTCAGGAGAGCGGAGGAGTATCTCAGGAGAGCTGAGGAGTATCTCAGGAAAGCTGAGGAGTATCTCAGGAGAGCAGAGGAGTATCTCAGGAGAGCAGAGAGTATCTCAGGAGAGCGGAGGAGTATCTCAGGAGAGCAGAGGAGTATCTCAGGAGAGCGTAGAGTATCTCAGGAGAGCGTAGAGTATCTCAGGAGAGCAGAGGAGTATCTCAGGAGAGCGTAGAGTATCTCAGGAGAGCGGAGGAGTATCTCAGGAGAGCAGAGGAGTATCTCAGGAGAGCGGAGGAGTATCTCAGGAGAGCATAGAGTATCTCAGGAGAGCGGAGGAGTATCTCAGGAGAGCGGAGGACTATCTCAGGAGAGCTGATGAGTATCTCAGGAGAGCGGAGGAGTATCTCGGGAGAGCGGAGCAGAATCTCAGGAGAGCGGAGGAGTATCTCAGGAGAGCGGAGGAGTATCTCAGGAGAGCAGAGAGTATCTCAGGAGAGCAGAGGAGTATCTCAAAAGAGCAGAGGAGTATCTCAGGAGAGCAGAGGAGTATCTCAAAAGAGCAGAGGAGTATCTCAGGAGAGCAGAGGAGTATCTCAGGAGAGCGGAGGAGTATCTCAGGAGAGCAGAGGAGTATCTCAGGAGAGCGGAGGAGTATCTCAGGAGAGCAGAGAGTATCTCAGGAGAGCAGAGGAGTATCTCAAAAGAGCAGAGGAGTATCTCAGGAGAGCAGAGGAGTATTTCAGGAGAGAGGAGGAGTATCTCAGGAGAGAGGAGGAGTATCTCAGGAGAGAGGAGGAGTATCTCAGGAGAGCAGAGAGTATCTCAGGAGAGCAGAGGAGTATCTCAAAAGAGCAGAGGAGTATCTCAGGAGAGCAGAGGAGTATTTCAGGAGAGAGGAGGAGTATCTCAGGAGAGCGGAGGAGTATCTCAGGAGAGCAGAGAGTATCTCAGGAGAGCGGAGCAGAATCTCAGGAGAGCAGAGGAGTATCTCAGGAGAGCAGAGGAGTATCTCAGGAGAGAGGAGGAGTATCTCAGCAGAGCTGAGGAGTATCTCAGGAGAGCTGAGGTGTATCTCAGGATAGCTGAGGAGTATCTCAGGAGAGCGGAGGAGTATCTCAGGAGAGCGGAGCAGAATCTCAGGAGAGCAGAGGAGTATCTCAGGAGAGCAGAGGAGTATCTCAGGAGAGCGGAGGAGTATCTCAGGAGAGCTGAGGAGTATCTCAGGAAAGCTGAGGAGTATCTCAGGAGAGCAGAGGAGTATCTCAGGAGAGCAGAGAGTATCTCAGGAGAGCGGAGGAGTATCTCAGGAGAGCAGAGGAGTATCTCAGGAGAGCGTAGAGTATCTCAGGAGAGCGGAGGAGTATCTTAGGAGAGCAGAGGAGTATCTCAGGAGAGCGGAGGAGTATCTCAGGAGAGCATAGAGTATCTCAGGAGAGCGGAGGAGTATCTCAGGAGAGCAGAGGAGTATCTCAGGAGAGCGGAGGAGTATCTCAGGAGAGCAGAGAGTATCTCAGGAGAGCAGAGGAGTATCTCAAAAGAGCAGAGGAGTATCTCAGGAGAGCAGAGGAGTATCTCAGGAGAGAGGAGGAGTATCTCTGGAGAGCGGAGGAGTATCTTAGAAGAGCGGAGAGTATCTCAGGAGAGCGGAGGAGTATCTCAGGAGAGCGGAGAGTATCTCAGGAGAGCAAAGGAGTATCTCAGAAGAGCGGAGAGTATCTCAGGAGAGCGGAGGAGTATCTCAGGAGAGCGGAGGAGTATCTCAGAAGAGCGGAGAGTTTCTCAGGAGAGCGGAGGATTATCTCAGGAGAGCGGAGGAGTATCTCAGGAGAGCAGAGGAGTATCTCAGGAGAGCAGAGAGTATCTCAGGAGAGCGTAGAGTATCTCAGGAGAGCGGAGGAGAATCTCAGGAGAGCGGAGGAGTATCTCAGGAGAGCAGAGGAGTATCTCAGGAGAGCGGAGGAGTATCTCAGGAGAGCTGAGGAGTATCTCAGGAAAGCTGAGGAGTATCTCAGGAGAGCAGAGGAGTATCTCAGGAGAGCAGAGAGTATCTCAGGAGAGCGGAGGAGTATCTCAGGAGAGCAGAGGAGTATCTCAGGAGAGCGTAGAGTATCTCAGGAGAGCGGAGGAGTATCTTAGGAGAGCAGAGGAGTATCTCAGGAGAGCGGAGGAGTATCTCAGGAGAGCATAGAGTATCTCAGGAGAGCGGAGGAGTATCTCAGGAGAGCGGAGGACTATCTCGGGAGAGCGGAGGACTATCTCGGGAGAGCGGAGGAGTATCTCAGGAGAGCGGAGGAGTATCTCGGGAGAGCGAAGCAGAATCTCAGCAGAGCGGAGGAGTATCTCAGCAGAGCGGAGGAGTATCTCAGGAGAGCAGAGAGTATCTCAGGAGAGCAGAGGAGTATCTCAGGAGAGCAGAGGAGTATCTCAGGAGAGCAGAGAGTATCTCAGGAGAGCAGAGGAGTATCTCAAGAGAGCAGAGGGGTATCTCAGGAGAGCAGAGGAGTATCTCAGGAGAGCTGAGGAGTATATCAGGAGAGCTGAGGAGTATCTCAGGAGAGCAGAGGAGTATCTCAGGAGAGAGGAGGAGTATCTCAGGAGAGAGGAGGAGTATCTCAGGAGAGCGGAGGAGTATCTCAGGAGAGCAGAGAGTATCTCAGGAGAGCGGAGCAGAATCTCAGGAGAGCAGAGGAGTATCTCAGGAGAGCAGAGGAGTATCTCAGGAGAGAGGAGGAGTATCTCAGGAAAGCTGAGGAGTATCTCAGGAGAGCGGAGGAGTATCTCAGGAGAGCGGAGGAGTATCTCAGGAGAGCGGAGCAGAATCTCAGGAGAGCAGAGGAGTATCTCAGGAGAGCAGAGGAGTATCTCAGGAGAGCGGAGGAGTATCTCAGGAGAGGAGAGAGTATCTCAGGAGAGCAGAGGAGTATCTCAAAAGAGCAGAGGAGTATCTCAGGAGAGCAGAGGAGTATCTCAGGAGAGAGGAGGAGTATCTCTGGAGAGCGGAGGAGTATCTTAGGAGAGCAGAGGAGTATCTCAGGAGAGCGGAGGAGTATCTCAGGAGAGCGGAGGAGCATCTCAGGAGAGCGGAGGAGTATCTCAGTAGAGCGGAGCAGAATCTCAGGAGAGCAGAGGAGTATCTCAGGAGAGCAGAGAGTATCTCAGGAGAGCAGAGGAGTATCTCAAGAGAGCAGAGGAATATCTCAAGAGAGCAGAGGAGTATCTCAGGAGAGCAGAGGAGTATCTCAGGAGAGAGGAGGAGTATCTCAGGAGAGCTGAGGAGTATCTCAGGAGAGAGGAGGAGTATCTCAGGAGAGAGGAGGAGTATCTCAGGAGAGCGGAGGAGTATCTCAGGAGAGCGGAGGAGTATCTCAGGAGAGCGGAGCAGAATCTCAGGAGAGCAGAGTAGTATCTCAGGAGAGCGGAGGAGTATCTGAGGAGAGCGGAGGAGTATCTGAGGAGAGCAGAGGAGTATCTCAGGAGAGAGGAGGAGTATCTCAGCAGAGCTGAGGAGTATCTCAGGAGAGCTGAGGAGTATCTCAGGAGAGCAGAGGAGTATCTCAGGAGAGAGGAGGAGTATCTCAGGAGAGCGGAGGAGTATCTCAGGAGAGCGGAGCAGAATCTCAGGAGAGCAGAGGAGTATCTCAGGAGAGCAGAGGAGTATCTCAGGAGAGCAGAGGAGTATCTCAGGAGAGCAGAGAGTATCTCAGGAGAGCAGAGGAGTATCTCAAGAGAGCAGAGGAATATCTCAAGAGAGCAGAGGAGTATCTCAGGAGAGCAGAGGAGTATCTCAGGAGAGCAGAGGAGTATCTCAGGAGAGCGGAGGAGTATCTCAGGAGAGTGGAGGAGTATCTCAGGAGAGCGGAGGAGTATCTCAGGAGAGCAGAGGAGTATCTCAGGAGAGCGGAGGAGTATCTGAGGAGAGCGGAGGAGTATCTGAGGAGAGCAGAGTAGTATCTCAGGAGAGAGGAGGAGTATCTCAGGAGAGCTGAGGAGTATCTCAGGAGAGCTGAGGAGTATCTCAGGAGAGCGGAGGAGTATCTCAGGAGAGCGGAGGAGTATCTCAGGAGAGCGGAGAGTATCTCAGGAGAGCAGAGGAGTATCTCAGGAGAGCAGAGGAGTATCTCAGGAGAGCGGAGAGTATCTCAGGAGAGCGGAGGAGAATCTCAGGAGAGCAGAGGAGTATCTCAGGAGAGCGGAGAGTATCTCAGGAGAGCAGAGGAGTATCTCAGGAGAGCAGAGGAGTATCTCAGGAGAGCAGAGGAGTATCTCAGGAGAGCGGAGGAGTATCTCAGGAGAGGAGAGAGTATCTCAGGAGAGCAGAGGAGTATCTCAAAAGAGCAGAGGAGTATCTCAGGAGAGCAGAGGAGTATCTCAGGAGAGAGGAGGAGTATCTCTGGAGAGCGGAGGAGTATCTCAGGAGAGCAGAGAGTATCTCAGGAGAGCAGAGGAGTATCTCAAGAGAGCAGAGGGGTATCTCAGGAGAGCAGAGGAGTATCTCAGGAGAGCTGAGGAGTATATCAGGAGAGCTGAGGAGTATCTCAGGAGAGCAGAGGAGTATCTCAGGAGAGCAGAGGAGTATCTCAGGAGAGAGGAGGAGTATCTCAGGAGAGAGGAGGAGTATCTCAGGAGAGCGGAGGAGTATCTCAGGAGAGCAGAGAGTATCTCAGGAGAGCGGAGTAGAATCTCAGGAGAGCGGAGCAGAATCTCAGGAGAGCAGAGGAGTATCTCAGGAGAGCAGAGGAGTATCTCAGGAGAGAGGAGGAGTATCTCAGGAGAGCTGAGGAGTATCTTAGAAGAGCGGAGAGTATCTCAGGAGAGCGGAGGAGTATCTCAGGAGAGCGGAGAGTATCTCAGGAGAGCAAAGGAGTATCTCAGAAGAGCGGAGAGTATCTCAGGAGAGCGGAGGAGTATCTCAGGAGAGCGGAGGAGTATCTCAGAAGAGCGGAGAGTTTCTCAGGAGAGCGGAGGATTATCTCAGGAGAGCGGAGGAGTATCTCAGGAGAGCAGAGGAGTATCTCAGGAGAGCAGAGAGTATCTCAGGAGAGCGGAGCAGAATCTCAGGAGAGCGGAGCAGAATCTCAGGAGAGCAGAGGAGTATCTCAGGAGAGCAGAGGAGTATCTCAGGAGAGAGGAGGAGTATCTCAGGAGAGCTGAGGACTATCTCAGGAGAGCTGAGGAGTATCTCAGGAGAGCGGAGGAGTATCTCAGGAGAGCGGAGGAGTATCTCAGGAGAGCGGAGCAGAATCTCAGGAGAGCAGAGGAGTATCTCAGGAGAGCAGAGGAGTATCTCAGGAGAGCAGAGGAGTATCTCAGGAGAGCGGAGGAGTATCTCAGGAGAGGAGAGAGTATCTCAGGAGAGCAGAGGAGTATCTCAGGAGAGCGGAGAGTATCTCAGGAGAGCAGAGGAGTATCTCAGGAGAGCAGAGGAGTATCTCAGGAGAGCGGAGGAGAATCTCAGGAGAGCAGAGGAGTATCTCAGGAGAGCGGAGGAGTATCTCAGGAGAGCAGAGGAGTATCTCAGGAGAGCGGAGGAGTATCTCAGGAGAGCAGAGGAGTATCTCAGGAGAGCGGAGAGTATCTCAGGAGAGCAGAGGAGTATCTCAGAAGAGCGGAGAGTATCTCAGGAGAGCGGAGGAGTATCTCAGGAGAGCGGAGGAGTATCTCAGGAGACCAGGGAGTACCTCAGGAGAGCAGAGGAGTATCTCAGGAGAGCAGAGGAGTATCTCAGGAGAGCAGAGAGTATCTCAGGAGAGCAGAGGAGTATCTCAAGAGAGCAGAGGGGTATCTCAGGAGAGCAGAGGAGTATCTCAGGAGAGCTGAGGAGTATATCAGGAGAGCTGAGGAGTATCTCAGGAGAGCAGAGGAGTATCTCAGGAGAGAGGAGGAGTATCTCAGGAGAGAGGAGGAGTATCTCAGGAGAGCGGAGGAGTATCTCAGGAGAGCAGAGAGTATCTCAGGAGAGCGGAGCAGAATCTCAGGAGAGCAGAGGAGTATCTCAGGAGAGCAGAGGAGTATCTCAGGAGAGAGGAGGAGTATCTCAGGAGAGCTGAGGACTATCTCAGGAGAGCTGAGGAGTATCTCAGGAGAGCGGAGGAGTATCTCAGGAGAGCGGAGGAGTATCTCAGGAGAGCGGAGCAGAATCTCAGGAGAGCAGAGGAGTATCTCAGGAGAGCAGAGGAGTATCTCAGGAGAGCGGAGGAGTATCTCAGGAGAGCGGAGGAGTATCTCAGGAGAGGAGAGAGTATCTCAGGAGAGCAGAGGAGTATCTCAAAAGAGCAGAGGAGTATCTCAGGAGAGCAGAGGAGTATCTCAGGAGAGCGGAGGAGTATCTCAGGAGAGCAGAGGAGTATCTCAGGAGAGCGGAGAGTATCTCAGGAGAGCAGAGGAGTATCTCAGAAGAGCGGAGAGTATCTCAGGAGAGCGGAGGAGTATCTCAGGAGAGCGGAGGAGTATCTCAGGAGACCAGGGAGTACCTCAGGAGAGCAGAGGAGTATCTCAGGAGAGCAGAGGAGTATCTCAGGAGAGCAGAGAGTATCTCAGGAGAGCAGAGGAGTATCTCAAGAGAGCAGAGGGGTATCTCAGGAGAGCAGAGGAGTATCTCAGGAGAGCTGAGGAGTATATCAGGAGAGCTGAGGAGTATCTCAGGAGAGCAGAGGAGTATCTCAGGAGAGAGGAGGAGTATCTCAGGAGAGAGGAGGAGTATCTCAGGAGAGCGGAGGAGTATCTCAGGAGAGCAGAGAGTATCTCAGGAGAGCGGAGCAGAATCTCAGGAGAGCAGAGGAGTATCTCAGGAGAGCAGAGGAGTATCTCAGGAGAGAGGAGGAGTATCTCAGGAGAGCTGAGGACTATCTCAGGAGAGCTGAGGAGTATCTCAGGAGAGCGGAGGAGTATCTCAGGAGAGCGGAGGAGTATCTCAGGAGAGCGGAGCAGAATCTCAGGAGAGCAGAGGAGTATCTCAGGAGAGCAGAGGAGTATCTCAGGAGAGCGGAGGAGTATCTCAGGAGAGCGGAGGAGTATCTCAGGAGAGGAGAGAGTATCTCAGGAGAGCAGAGGAGTATCTCAAAAGAGCAGAGGAGTATCTCAGGAGAGCAGAGGAGTATCTCAGGAGAGAGGAGGAGTATCTCTGGAGAGCGGAGGAGTATCTTAGGAGAGCAGAGGAGTATCTCAGGAGAGCAGAGGAGTATCTCAGGAGAGCAGAGAGTATCTCTGGAGAGCAGAGGAGTATCTCAAGAGAGCAGAGGGGTATCTCAGGAGAGCAGAGGAGTATCTCAGGAGAGCTGAGGAGTATATCAGGAGAGCTGAGGAGTATCTCAGGAGAGCAGAGGAGTATCTCAGGAGAGCAGAGGAGTATCTCAGGAGAGAGGAGGAGTATCTCAGGAGAGAGGAGGAGTATCTCAGGAGAGCGGAGGAGTATCTCAGGAGAGCAGAGAGTATCTCAGGAGAGCGGAGCAGAATCTCAGGAGAGCGGAGCAGAATCTCAGGAGAGCAGAGGAGTATCTCAGGAGAGCAAAGAGTATCTCAGGAGAGCAGAGGAGTATCTCAGGAGAGCAGAGAGTATCTCAGGAGAGCAGAGGAGTATCTCAAGAGAGCAGAGGAATATCTCAAGAGAGCAGAGGAGTATCTCAGGAGAGCAGAGGAGTATCTCAGGAGAGAGGAGGAGTATCTCAGGAGAGCTGAGGAGTATCTCTGGAGAGAGGAGGAGTATCTCAGGAGAGAGGAGGAGTATCTCAGGAGAGCGGAGGAGTATCTCAGGAGAGCGGAGGAGTATCTCAGGAGAGCGGAGGAGTATCTCAGGAGAGTGGAGGAGTATCTCAGGAGAGCAGAGGAGTATCTCAGGAGAGCGGAGGAGTATCTCAGGAGAGCGGAGGAGTATCTCAGGAGAGCGGAGGAGTATCTCAGGAGAGCAGAGGAGTATCTCAGGAGAGCGGAGGAGTATCTGAGGAGAGCGGAGGAGTATCTGAGGAGAGCAGAGGAGTATCTCAGGAGAGAGGAGGAGTATCTCAGGAGAGAGGAGGAGTATCTCAGGAGAGCTGAGGAGTATCTCAGGAGAGCTGAGGAGTATCTCAGGAGAGCGGAGGAGTATCTCAGGAGAGCGGAGGAGTATCTCAGGAGAGTGGAGCAGAATCTCAGGAGAGCAGAGGAGTATCTCAGGAGAGCAGAGGAGTATCTCAGGAGAGCGGAGGAGTATCTCAGGAGAGCGGAGAGTATCTCAGGAGAGCAGAGGAGTATCTCAGGAGAGCAGAGGAGTATCTCAGGAGAGCGGAGAGTATCTCAGGAGAGCGGAGGAGAATCTCAGGAGAGCAGAGGAGTATCTCAGGAGAGCGGAGAGTATCTCAGGAGAGCAGAGGAGTATCTCAGGAGAGCAGAGGAGTATCTCAGGAGAGCGGAGGAGAATCTCAGGAGAGCAGAGGAGTATCTCAGGAGAGCGGAGGAGTATCTCAGGAGAGCAGAGGAGTATCTCAGGAGAGCGGAGGAGTATCTCAGGAGAGCGGAGAGTATCTCAGGAGAGCAGAGGAGTATCTCAGAAGAGCGGAGAGTATCTCAGGAGAGCGGAGGAGTATCTCAGGAGAGCGGAGGAGTATCTCAGGAGACCAGGGAGTACCTCAGGAGAGCGGAGGAGAATCTCAGGAGAGCAGAGGAGTATCTCAGGAGAGCAGAGGAGTATCTCAGGAGAGCGGAGGAGTATCTCAGGAGAGCGGAGGAGTATCTCAGGAGAGCAGAGGAGTATCTCAGGAGAGCAGAGGTGTATCTCAGGAGAGCGGAGGAGAATCTCAGGAGAGCGGAGCAGAATCTCAGGAGAGCAGAGGAGTATCTCAGGAGAGCAGAGAGTATCTCAGGAGAGCGGAGCAGAATCTCAGGAGAGCAGAGGAGTATCTCAGGAGAGCAGAGGAGTATCTCAGGAGAGAGGAGGAGTATCTCAGGAGAGCTGAGGACTATCTCAGGAGAGCTGAGGAGTATCTCAGGAGAGCGGAGGAGTATCTCAGGAGAGCGGAGGAGTATCTCAGGAGAGCGGAGCAGAATCTCAGGAGAGCAGAGGAGTATCTCAGGAGAGCAGAGGAGTATCTCAGGAGAGCAGAGGAGTATCTCAGGAGAGCGGAGGAGTATCTCAGGAGAGGAGAGAGTATCTCAGGAGAGCAGAGGAGTATCTCAAAAGAGCAGAGGAGTATCTCAGGAGAGCAGAGGAGTATCTCAGGAGAGAGGAGGAGTATCTCTGGAGAGCGGAGGAGTATCTTAGGAGAGCAGAGGAGTATCTCAGGAGAGCGGAGGAGTATCTCAGGAGAGCGGAGGAGCATCTCAGGAGAGCGGAGGAGTATCTCAGTAGAGCGGAGCAGAATCTCAGGAGAGCAGAGGAGTATCTCAGGAGAGCAGAGAGTATCTCAGGAGAGCAGAGGAGTATCTCAGGAGAGCAGAGAGTTTCTCAGGAGAGCAGAGGAGTATCTCAAGAGAGCAGAGGAGTATCTCAGGAGAGCAGAGAGTATCTCAGGAGAGCAGAGGAGTATCTCAAGAGAGCAGAGGAGTATCTCAAGAGAGCAGAGGAGTATCTCAAGAGAGCAGAGGAGTATCTCAGGAGAGCGGAGGAGTATCTCAGGAGAGCGGAGAGTATCTCAGGAGAGCAGAGGAGTATCTCAGGAGAGCAGAGGAGTATCTCAGGAGAGCGGAGAGTATCTCAGGAGAGCGGAGGAGAATCTCAGGAGAGCAGAGGAGTATCTCAGGAGAGCGGAGAGTATCTCAGGAGAGCAGAGGAGTATCTCAGGAGAGCAGAGGAGTATCTCAGGAGAGCGGAGGAGAATCTCAGGAGAGCAGAGGAGTATCTCAGGAGAGCGGAGGAGTATCTCAGGAGAGCAGAGGAGTATCTCAGGAGAGCGGAGGAGTATCTCAGGAGAGCAGAGGAGTATCTCAGGAGAGCGGAGAGTATCTCAAGAGAGCAGAGGAGTATCTCAGAAGAGCGGAGAGTATCTCAGGAGAGCGGAGGAGTATGTCAGGAGAGCGGAGGAGTATCTCAGGAGACCAGGGAGTACCTCAGGAGAGCGGAGGAGAATCTCAGGAGAGCAGAGGAGTATCTCAGGAGAGCAGAGGAGTATCTCAGGAGAGCGGAGGAGTATCTCAGGAGAGCGGAGGAGTATCTCAGGAGAGCAGAGGAGTATCTCAGGAGAGCAGAGGTGTATCTCAGGAGAGCGGAGGAGAATCTCAGGAGAGCGGAGCAGAATCTCAGGAGAGCAGAGGAGTATCTCAGGAGAGCAGAGGAGTATCTCAGGAGAGCAGAGGAGTATCTCAGGAGAGCGGAGGAGTATCTCAGGAGAGCAGAGGAGTATCTCAGGAGAGCGGAGGAGAATCTCAGGAGAGCGGAGGAGAATCTCAGGAGACCAGGGAGTATCTCAGGAGAGCGGAGAGTATCTCAGGAGAGCGGAGAGTATCTCAGGAGAGCAGAGGAGTATCTCAGGAGAGCAGAGGAGTATCTCAGGAGAGCGGAGAGTATCTCAGGAGAGCAGAGGAGTATCTCAGGAGAGCGGAGGAGTATCTCAGGAGAGCAGAGGAGTATCTCAGGAGAGCGGAGGAGAATCTCAGGAGAGCAGAGGAGTATCTCAGGAGAGCGGAGGAGTATCTCAGGAGAGCAGAGGAGTATCTCAGGAGAGCGGAGGAGTATCTCAGGAGAGCAGAGGAGTATCTCAGGAGAGCGGAGAGTATCTCAAGAGAGCAGAGGAGTATCTCAGAAGAGCGGAGAGTATCTCAGGAGAGCGGAGGAGTATGTCAGGAGAGCGGAGGAGTATCTCAGGAGACCAGGGAGTACCTCAGGAGAGCGGAGGAGAATCTCAGGAGAGCAGAGGAGTATCTCAGGAGAGCAGAGGAGTATCTCAGGAGAGCGGAGGAGTATCTCAGGAGAGCGGAGGAGTATCTCAGGAGAGCAGAGGAGTATCTCAGGAGAGCAGAGGTGTATCTCAGGAGAGCGGAGGAGAATCTCAGGAGAGCGGAGCAGAATCTCAGGAGAGCAGAGGAGTATCTCAGGAGAGCAGAGGAGTATCTCAGGAGAGCAGAGGAGTATCTCAGGAGAGCGGAGGAGTATCTCAGGAGAGCAGAGGAGTATCTCAGGAGAGCGGAGGAGAATCTCAGGAGAGCGGAGGAGAATCTCAGGAGACCAGGGAGTATCTCAGGAGAGCGGAGAGTATCTCAGGAGAGCGGAGAGTATCTCAGGAGAGCAGAGGAGTATCTCAGGAGAGCAGAGGAGTATCTCAGGAGAGCAGAGGAGTATCTCAGGAGAGCGGAGAGTATCTCAGGAGAGCGGAGGAGAATCTCAGGAGAGCAGAGGAGTATCTCAGGAGACCGGAGATTAACGCAGCACAGCAGGGTATCTCAGGAGAGTAGAGTATCACAGCACAGCGGTGTATCTCAGCAGACCCCGGTGCTCCTGGCGGCAGCGTGCTCTGTATATACTTTTTTGTAACCTTTGCTTCTCCCTGCAGATATAGATGAATGCTCGGAGCAGAGGATCAGCTGTGCAGCCAATCAGATGTGCTTCAATACCCGAGGGGGCTACCAGTGTCTAGACACCCCCTGCCCCGCGTCCTACAGCAAGGGCCCCAGCCCAGGGTGAGGGCCACACACAGGCTGCTGCGCCAGAAGCCCCCCAGACACCACACCTACTCCATTGTATCCTGCACAGCCTGGAAAGTGCTGCATTCATAAATGTGCAGACTTCAGAGCTGAAATCTCCCAACATTCCCTGCTTGTTCAGTGATTGCACAGAAATTGCAATTGAAAGTACAAAATCATAGAATGTAGGAAAATTTAACTGTCTCCCCTGTATGGAGGAGGCCAGGGTTATAGGGAAAACAGTCAGTAACATCCCTTACAGGTGGCAGAATACGGATTTCAGCTCTGAAGTACAGTATAATATACTGAGAATCTCAGGATCAGTAATGTATGTACACAGTGACTGCACCAGCAGAATAGTGAGTGCAGCTCTGGAGTATAATACAGGAGGTAACTCAGGATCAGTAATGTATGTACACAGTGACTGCACCTGCAGAATAGAGAGTGCAGCTCTGGAGTATGTGGTCAGTGATGTGTGTGCTCAGTGTCTCCACATATTGATGCATTGTTCGCTCCCCCTGTAGGACGTGCTATCGCCGGTGCCTCGCAGACTGCGGTTCGGGGGGCCCCTATACTTTGCAGTACAAGCTGCTGACTCTTCCTTTCGGGATACCTACAAACCAAGATGTGGTTCGCCTCAGCGCGTTTTCTGATGGGGGCGTTCACCAGAACCAGACGAGCTTTGCTGCGGTGGAGCAGGATTCGGGGAGCCCCTTCGCTCTTCGGGATGATGGGGGTCACGGCGTCATCTACACGCTCCGCTCTCTGGACACCTCGGGGATTTACCGGATAAAAGTGCAGGCATCGTCTCACAGCGAGGAGCGGGGGCTGCGCTACCAGAGCATCTTCATCATCTTCATCTCCGTCTCCCCGTATCCTTACTGATCCCGTGCTCACCAGCCGGGCGGTCCGGGGTCTCCGGAGCTGCGAGCCCCCCGTCCATACACTGCGCCCTCCCTCCATGGAGATGACTTCTTTGTTATACATTGTGCCAGTCAGTGAGACTATATGTGGGTGTCCTCGGGGGCCGGGCACCCCCTGCTCGGACGAGACCCCCCCATGATGGCGACATTTGGAGCTATAGTAAATCCTGCATCCGGAGCCTTAATCCAGCGCCGGCGGGTGATGTGACATGGAGGTGACGTCTGCGCCTCTCTCAGGGAGTCTTATGAGGTCCGATCTTTTCGGGCTTCTACGTCTTGTAACCAATGCGGCCGACCGGCGAGGACCGTCCGAAAAATCAGACAATGGAAGGGTCCGCGATTGTACGGACCCCGGAATATTGTGACTGTAACGCTCATCATTGTCCAGTGAATACGGACGACGTCTGATGTCAGATCTCCGGCCGCGGATCATCAGAAGGGTTTATTGGATCGGTGAATGGTGCTGTCCTCTAATATAGGTAGGTGGTCCAGTGTGTGGCCCCCGCGGCTCATGGCCGCCTGGATTGGTGAATGGTGCTGTCCTCTAATATAGGTGGTCCGGTGTGTGGCCCCCGCGGCTCATGGCCGCCTGGATTGCTTTCCTGGTCTCCATATTCTTCTAGAATATGGTAAAGATATCGGCACCGGGGCACGAGGTGCAGGAGGACATCACCGATGGGGAGTGAGGCTTCCGGTTTCTACATTTCACTATTTACTGATGGTTTATTTATTTTTTTATGCCCCAATAAAGTATTTTATACGGTTTGCTACATGGATCTGATTCCAGATTGTTTTAGTTATTTTCTCCATTTATGACCCCCAATTTATTTTTTATTTTTTTGAACTTTTCATATTGGCTCGCTGATACCCGGCGGTTGCGCTCCAGTACTCGCTGATACCCGGCGGTTGCGCTCCAGTACTCGCTGATACCCGGCGGTTGCGCTCCAGTACTCGCTGATACCCGGCGGTTGCGCTCCAGTACTCGCTGATGCCTGGCGGTTGCGCTCCAGTACTCGCTGATACCCGGCGGTTGCGCTCCAGTACTCGCTGATACCCGGCGGTTGCGCTCCAGTACTCGCTGATACCCGGCGGTTGCGCTCCAGTACTCATTGATACTCTGCGGTTGCGCTCCAGTAGTCGCTGATATCCAGCGGTTGCGCTCCAGTACTCACTGATACTCGGCGGTTGCGCTCCACTGCTCGCTGATACTCGGCGGTTGCGCTCCAGTATTCGCTGATACCTGGTGGTTGCGCTCCAGTACTCGCTGATACTTGGCGGTTGCGCTCCAGTGCTCACTGATACTCGGCGGTTGCCCTCCAGTACTCGCTGATACTCGGCGGTTGCGCTCCAGTACTCGCTGATACTCGGTGGTTGCGCTCCAGTGCTCGCTGATACTTGGTGGTTGCGCTCCAGTGCTCGCTGATACTTGGTGGTTGCGCTCCAGTACTCGCTGATACTCGGCGGTTGCCCTCCAGTACTCGCTGATACTCAGCGGTTGTGCTCCAGTATTCGCTGATGCCCGGCGGTTGCGCTCCAGTGCTCGCTGATTCCCGGTGGTTGCGCTCCAGTGCTCGCTGATACCCGGGGGTTGCGCTCCAGTACTCGCTGATGCCCGGCGGTTGCGCTCCAGTGCTCGCTGATACTTGGCGGTTGCGCTCCATTACTCGCTGATACTCGGCGTTTGCCCTCCAGTACTCGCTGATGCCCGGCGGTTGCGCTCCAGTACTCGCTGATGCCCGGCGGTTGCGCTCCAGTGCTCGCTGATACTCGGCGGTTGCCCTCCAGTACTCGCTGATGCCCGGCGGTTGCGCTCCAGTGCTCGCTGATACTTGATGGTTGCGCTCCAGTACTCGCTGATACTCGGCGGTTGCGCTCCAGTGCTCGCTGATGCCCGGCGGTTGCGCTCCAGTGCTCGCTGATGCCCGGCGGTTGCGTTCCAGTGCTCGCTGATACTCGGCGCTTGCGCTCCAGTGCTCGCTGATGCCCGGCAGTTGCGCTCCAGTGCTCGCTGATACCCGGGGGTTGCGCTCTAGTGCTCGCTGATACCCGGTGGTTGCGCTCCAGTGCTCGCTGATACCCGGGGGTTGCGCTCCAGTGCTCGCTGATACCCGGGGGTTGCGCTCCAGTGCTCGCTGATACCCGGGGGTTGCGCTCCAGTGCTCGCTGATACCCGGGGGTTGCGCTCCAGTGCTTGCTGATACTCGGCTCTCACTGTGAGTGAGGCAGGGAATATCGGCTCCGGCTGCTTTTTCCTCCCGCAGTTGCTCCAAGAGCATTCTTTAATCTCTTTCGCTCCGGGATAAAGCGGCTGCGCTTCTCCATCGTGTCTGGAGGCCGCAGACTGTGACCTGCGCGGAGTAATTGCTGCTTTTACTATAATGGCAGAACATAATGACGCCTCTTACTGTGATTGCTCTGTACAACCCGACGGAGAGAAGACTCCGCTGAAATAGACGGCACACCGACACTGCCGGGAGAGCGACAAGGTTCTGGTCACGGAGGCGGCAGCTTTCTGACTGCAGATCTTCCTGGCCCGGTCCTGAACGGCAGAACATTGCCAGGTGCTCCAGACTCTTGGTCCAGCTTCTACCTCTGTGTCTTCTGGACTGCAGTGATTCTGTGGGCTCTGTGATTGTCTGCAGCCATTAAGCACTGTGCACCCAATCACTGACCTCAGGAGCTCACTGGATGCAGATTTATACAGCCACCACTAGAGGGAGCGCACTACATACAGATTTATACAGTCACCACTAGAGGGAGCTCACTACATACAGATTTATACAGTCACCACTAGAGGAAGCTCACTACATACAGATTTATACAGTCACCACTAGAGGGAGCTCACTACATACAGATTTATACAGTCACCACTAGAGGGAGCTCACTACATACAGATTTATACAGTCACCACTAGAGGGATCTCACTACATACAGATTTATACAGCCACCACTAGAGGGAGCTCACTACATACAGATTTATACAGTCACCACTAGGGGGAGCTCACTACATACAGATTTATACAGTCACCACTAGAGGGAGCTCACTACATACAGATTTATACAGTCACCACTAGAGGGAGCTCACTACATACAGATTTATACAGTCACCACTAGAGGGATCTCACTACATACAGATTATACAGCCACCACTAGAGGGAGCTCACTACATACAGATTTATACAGTCACCACTAGAGGGAGCTCACTACATACAGATTTATACAGTCACCACTAGAGGGAGCTCATTATATACAGATTTATACAGTCACATATAGATTTATACAGTCACCACTAGAGGGAGCTCACTACATACAGATTTATACAGCCACCACTAGAGGGAGCTCACTACATACAGATTTATACAGTCATCACTAGAGGGAGCTCATTATATACAGATTTATACAGTCACATATAGATTTATACAGCCACCACTAGAGGGAGCTCACTACATACAGATTTATACAGCCACCACTAGAGGGAGCGCACTACATACAGATTTATACAGCCACCACTAGAGGGAGCTCACTACATACAGATTTATACAGCCACCACTAGAGGGAGCTCACTACATACAGATTTATACAGCCACCACTAGAGGGAGCGCACTACATACAGATTTATACAGCCACCACTAGAGGGAGCTCACTACATACAGATTATACAGCCACCACTAGAGGAGCTCACTACATACAGATTTATACAGTCACCACTAGAGGGAGCTCACTACATACAGATTATATAGCCACCACTAGAGGGAGCTCACTACATACAGATTTATACAGCCACCACTAGAGGGAGCTCACTACATACAGATTATATAGCCACCACTAGAGGGAGCTCACTACATACAGATTTATACAACCACCACTAGAGGGAGCTCACTACATACAGATTTATACAGCCACCACTAGAGGGAGCTCACTACATACAGATTTTTACAGCCACCACTAGAGGGAGCTCACTACATACAGATTTATACAGCCACCACTAGAGGGAGCTCACTACATACAGATTTATACAGCCACCACTAGAGGGAGCGCACTACATACAGATTTATACAGCCACCACTAGAGGGAGCTCACTACATACAGATTATATAGCCACCACTAGAGGGAGCTCACTACATACAGATTTATACAGCCACCACTAGAGGGAGCTCACTACATACAGATTTATACAGCCACCACTAGAGGGAGCTCACTACATACAGATTTATACAGTCACCACTAGAGGGAGCTCACTACATACAGATTTATACAGCCACCACTAGAGGGAGCTCACTACATACAGATTTATACAGCCTCCACTAGAGGGAGCTCACTACATATAGATTTATACAGCCACTACTAGAGGGAGCTCACTACATACAGATTTATACAGCCACCACTAGAGGGAGCTTACTACATACAGATTTATACAGCCACCACTAGAGGGAGCTCACTACATACAGATTTATACAGTCACCACTAGAGGGAGCTCACTACCTACAGATTTATACAGCCACTACTAGAAGGAGCTCACTACATACAGATTTATACAGCCACCACTAGAGGGAACTCACTACATACAGATTTATACAGCCACCACTAGAGGGAGCTCACTACATACAGATTTATACAGCCACCACTAGAGGGAACTCACTACATACAGATTTATACAGCCATCACTAGAGGGAACTCACTACATACAGATTTATACAGCCTCCACTAGAGGGAGCTCACTACATACAGATTTATACAGTCACCACTAGAGAGAGCTCACTACCTACAGATTTATACAGCCACCACTAGAGGGAGCTCACTACATACAGATTTATTCAGCCACTACTAGAGGGAGCTCACTACATACAGATTTATACAGTCACCACTAGAGGGAGCTCACTACATACAGATTTATACAGCCACCACTAGAGGGAGCTCACTACATACACATTTATACAGCCACCACTAGAGGGAGCTCACTACATAGATTTATACAGCCACCACTAGAGGGAGCTCACTACATACAGATTTATACAGTCACCACTAGAGGGAACTCACTACATACAGATTTATACAGCCACCACTAGAGGAAGCTCACTACATACAGATTTATACAGCCACCACTAGAGGAAGCTCACTACATACAGATTTATACAGCCACCACTAGAGGGAGCTCACTACATACAGATTTATACAGTCACCACTAGAGGGAACTCACTACATACAGATTTATACAGCCACCACTAGAGGGAGCTCACTACATACAGATTTATACAGCCATCACTAGAGGGAGCTCACTACATACAGATTTATACAGCCACCACTAGAGAGAGATCACTACATACAGATTTATACAGCCACCACTAGAGGGAGCTCACTACATACAGATTTATACAGTCACCACTAGAGGGAGCTCTCTACATACAGATTTATACAGTCACCACTAGAGGGAGGTCACTACATACAGATTTATACAGCCACCACTAGAGGGAGTTCACTACATACAGATTTATACAGCCACCACTAGAGGGAGTTCACTACATACAGATTTATACAGCCATCACTAGAGGGATCTCACTACATACAGATTTATACAGTCACCACTAGAGGGAGCTCACTACATACAGATTTATACAGCCACCACTAGAGGGAGCTCACTACATACAGATTTATACAGCCATCACTAGAGGGATCTCACTACATACAGATTTATACAGTCACCACTAGAGGGAGCTCACTACATACAGATTTATACAGTCACCACTAGAGGGAGCTCACTACATACAGATTTATACAGTCACCACTAGAGGGAGCTCACTACATACAGATTTATACAGCCACCACTAGAGGGAGCTCACTACATACAGATTTATACAGTCACCACTAGAGGGAGCTCACTACATACAGATTTATACAATCACCACTAGAGGGAGCTCATTACATACATATTATACAATGAAGAAAAAACAAAAAGCCAGCACTAAATGTGCACTTCAGCACTAAAAATTCCAAACTGTACTTATTATAAAAATTTTAAGATTTTTGGTAAAAAAGTGCAATTTCTTGAGCTACCCCGCCACGTCATGGCAAACCTCATTTGGGGCAGTCCTACACTAAAATATTTTTATAAAATGTGCCATACGGCCTCACATATGAAATAGTAGAACTGCTCTCAGCAGCAATTACTTGGTCTTTTTCAATCCCGTACCCATGACTGAGTCATGGCTGTGGGCGGGACAGGTCCAAGCAAATGCTGCATGAAGTAATAAATATTATACAGCCACCACAAGAGGGACCTCACTACATACAGATTTATACAGCCACCACTAGAGGGAGCTCACTACATACAGATTTATACAGCCACCACTAGAGGGAGCTCACTACATACAGATTTATACAGCCACCACTAGAGGGAGCTCACTACATACAGATTTATACAGCCACCACTAGAGGGAGCTCACTACATACAGATTTATACAGCCACCGCTAGAGGGAGCTCACTACATACAGATTTATACAGCCTCCACTAGAGGGACCTCACTACATACAGATTTATACAGCCACCACTAGAGGGAGCTCACTACATACAGATTTATACAGCCACCACTAGAGGGAGCTCACTACATACAGATTTATACAGTCACCACTAGAGGGAGCTCACTACATACAGATTTATACAGCCACCACTAGAGGGAGCTCACTACATACAGATTTATACAGCCTCCACTAGAGGGAGCTCACTACATATAGATTTATACAGCCACTACTAGAGGGAGCTCACTACATACAGATTTATACAGCCACCACTAGAGGGAGCTCACTACATACAGATTTATACAGCCACCACTAGAGGGAGCTCACTACATACAGATTTATACAGTCACCACTAGAGGGAGCTCACTACCTACAGATTTATACAGCCACTACTAGAAGGAGCTCACTACATACAGATTTATACAGCCACCACTAGAGGGAACTCACTACATACAGATTTATACAGCCACCACTAGAGGGAGCTCACTACATACAGATTTATACAGCCATCACTAGAGGGAACTCACTACATACAGATTTATACAGCCTCCACTAGAGGGAGCTCACTACATACAGATTTATACAGTCACCACTAGAGAGAGCTCACTACCTACAGATTTATACAGCCACCACTAGAGGGAGCTCACTACATACAGATTTATTCAGCCACTACTAGAGGGAGCTCACTACATACAGATTTATACAGTCACCACTAGAGGGAGCTCACTACATACAGATTTATACAGCCACCACTAGAGGGAGCTCACTACATACAGATTTATACAGTCACCACTAGAGGAGCTCACTACATACAGATTTATACAGCCACCACTAGAGGGAGCTCACTACATACAGATTTATACATCCACCACTAGAGGGAGCTCACTACATACAGATTTATACAGCCACCACTAGAGGGAGCTCACTACATACAGATTTATACAGCCACCACTAGAGGGAGCTCACTACATACAGATTATACAGTCACCACTAGAGGGAGCTCACTACATACAGATTTATACAGCCACTACTAGAGGGAGCTCACTACATACAGATTTATACAGCCACCACTAGAGGGAGCTCACTACATACAGATTTATACAGCCACCACAAGGGGGAGCTCACTACATACAGATTTATACAGTCACCACTAGAGGGAGCTCACTACATACAGATGTATACACCCACCACTAGAGGGAGCTCTCTACATACAGATTTATACAGCCATCAATATAGTGTGCTGAGGGTATTGGTTTTGTCTTTTTCCACATGTGCAGCTTAGCCATGTTGTATCACTGTAGAAGAGCAGGGTGGACGCACGGTCACCACCTAGTGAGGCCGTTCACTCCATCCATGCTTACGTCCGCGCTCACAGCAGGCCGCCATACTGCGCAGCAGCAGAGATTTTATCTACGGCACCGACGTCACAGATACATTGAGCGATCACTCAACATAAAGAGAAGTGCACTGACCATGGCAATATCTCCGGGGTCCGGGCTTCGGGCAGCGCCTTCTCACAGGAGTACTTAATGCCTCATTTGCGTACATTGCGTTTAGCTAAAATCGTGTTTTCTCCGGATTTGGGAAATAGACGTCAGATTTAAAGGCACCAGTGATTTTTTTTCTTTCTCTGACTCACTGCCCCCATAAACAAATTAGGGGGGGGATAATCTTGCTGACACATTCCTTTCTCAAAAACTGCAAGTCCCAGCATGCCATAAATTAAAGTGCACCTTCTTAAAAGCCCAGGGATGTAGAGATGGAGAGATGACAATGTCAGGAAGACAATAGCCATCTGTGATTGATGGTAACTAAGTAATTGTAAGACTATTCATAGAACAAGATTGATTAAACTGAATTTGACATGAAGCTGTCGTACCAGTTTTCCACCACAAGATGGCAGTGTTGCGCCACCTCCCAGCCATCCCCATCCACTTCTATGAGGCTGATAATGAGACTCATGAGCCCCTTGAACTTTGTCACCTTTGCCCTGTAGCTGCTCCTTTCGCTGCCGGATGGGGGGGGGGGGCTGGGATCTGGGCTCGGTTTCTGTTTCCGAATATTCTGCTTCTTTATACCCAGATCTTCCCTGTGGTGGAAGGAATGATGTGAGGAATGCCACCTATGTGGGAATGTGGCCGGGGATTGCTGCACATTCACACCGCAGAATCCGCTCTGCGCAGATTCTCCGCACTGGAGATACATCACATAAAGTAGCATCAAGACGGCAAAAAAGTCGTCTACCCCTCATCCTGTTTTCAATAGCCTCATTATCATCAGAGCCAGAAATCTGACAGCATTATATCTCATGGCTCTGCTCCTCCACAATGACTTCCACACACGCTCATTAGATGCCTCAATACCAAATACAGGGTCGAAAGTCAAGTCATTCCTGCTAATGTGCATGTGTATAGTGGGTGGGTCTATAGGAGAATGACAGATAAGAAGGAGCCTGCAGAGACAGCTGTCAATCACTGAATAGGACGGCCCACTGCGCAGAAACGTGTGCGATGGGCGGAGACAAGTCTGATACATAGGGGCAGTATGATTGTAGTTATATTCTTGTACATAGGGGGCAGTATTATAGTAGTTATATTCTTGTAAATAGGGGCAGTATTATAGTAGTTATATTCTTGTACATAGGGGCAGTATTATAGTAGTTATATTCTTGTACATAGGGGGCAGTATTATAGTAGTTATATTCTTGTACATGGGGGCAGTATTATAGTAGTTATATTCTTGTACATAGGAGCAGTATTATAGTAGTTATATTCTTGTACATAGGGGCAGTATTATAGTAGTTATATTCTTGTACATAGGAGCAGTATTATAGTAGTTATATTCTTGTACATAGGAGCAGTATTATAGTAGTTATATTCTTGTACATAGGGGCAGTATTATTGTAGTTATATTCTTGTACATAGGAGCAGTATTATAGTAGTTATATTCTTGTACATAGGGGGCAGTATTATAGTAGTTATATTCTTGTACATAGGGGGCAGTATTATAGTAGTTATATTCTTGTACATAGGAGGCAGTATTATAGTAGTTATATTCTTGTACATAGGGGGCAGTATTATAGTAGTTATATTCTTGTACATAGGGGGCAGTATTATAGTAGTTATATTCTTGTACATAGGGTATAGTAGTTATATTCTTGTACATAGGGGGCAGTATTATAGTAGTTATATTCTTGTACATGGGGGCAGTATTATAGTAGTTATATTCTTGTACATAGGGGGCAGTATTATAGTAGTTATATTCTTGTACATAGGAGCAGTATTATAGTAGTTATATTCTTGTACATAGGGGCAGTATGATTGTAGTTATATTCTTGTACATAGGGGCAGTATTATAGTAGTTATATTCTTGTATATAGGGGGCAGTATTATAGTAGTTATATTCTTGTACATAGGGGGCAGTATTATAATAGTTATATTCTTGTACATAGGGGCAGTATTATAGTAGTTATATTCTTGTACATAGGGGCGGTATTATAGCAGTTATATTCTTGTATATAGGGGCAGTATTATAGTAGTTATATTCTTGTACATAGGGGCAGTATTATAGTAGTTATATTCTTTATATAGGGGGCAGTATTATAGTAGTTATATTCTTGTACATAGGGGCAGTATTATAGTAGTTATATTCTTGTACATAGGGGCAGTATTATAGTAGTGATATTCTTGTACATAGGGGCAGTATTATAGTAGTTATATTCCTGTACATAGGGAGCAGTATTATAGCAGTTATATTCTTGTACATAGGGGCAGTATTATAGTAGTTATATTCCTGTACATAGGGGCAGTATTATAGCAGTTATATTCTTGTACATAGGGGCAGTATTAGAATAGTTATATTCTTGTACATAGGGGCAGTATTATAGTAGTTATATTCTTTATATAGGGGGCAGTATTATAGTAGTTATGTTGTTGTTAGGGCAGTATACAGTAAGGGAGGCTGTGGGGGCCATCACACTGTGGGGGTCCGGTTGTTCCTTCTTAGTCCTTGTGCTGATGAAGATGTGGAGGTTGGAGATTTGGGATAAGTCTCGGCTGATCTTCGATGTTACAGTTTCATCCTTCTCCGGTTTGAGACCTCATTCCGGGGGGCACATACTGTAATGTGTCCACTCTATGTTTGGGAATTGCCCGTTTAGCAGTTCCTCAGTGCGGGGTGATTGCAGGAGTCACTGTAAGTGGAGCTGATGCTGATATTGGAGCCATGTTCCAATCTTATACTTAGGGACTTGCCGCAGTGCACGACTTCCCCAGAAACAGAGCAGACTACTGCCATGGGGTAAGACGCTACAAATGGCGGCTGCTTCTCTGTACAGTGGAACCTTGGATTAAGAGTAACTTGTTTTGAGAGCGTTTTGCAAGACAAATAAAGCTTTTCAAAAATGTGTAACTTGGTTTAAGAGCAAATCCTCACCGTGCACACGTCCGGTTCCGTCCTTGCACCGCGCTCTGGAGGTAACTTTCTGTACATATTCACTGTATACCATTGTACAGTATATACTATATAGCTTGTCTATCAATTTACATGGTCCTCACACTTTAGTCACCTGAGATTGATGACTTACACTAATCTCACTGATCAATTTATCACAGGGTCCCATCTCATGTGTCACCCTCTACAACCCTTCCATGATGGATGATGCCCCCTGCAGCTTATCAATGATTTATGATGCCCCCTACAGCCCTCCCATGATGAATGATGCCCCTACAGCCTCTGTCCATGATGGATGATGCCCCTATAGACTCCGTTCATGATGGATGATGCCCCCTGCAGCCTGTCCACGATTGATGATGCCCTCTACTACCCTTCCATAGTGGAAGATGCCCCCACAGCCTGTCCATGATGGATGATTCCCCCTCCAGCCCATCCATGGTGGATGTTGACTTTTACAACTCATTCATGAGGGATGATGCCCCCTACAGCCTCCTTTCGTGATGGATGATGCCCCCTACAGCCTGTCCATGATGGATGATGCCCTGACAGCTCTCCCATGATGAATGATGCCCCCTACAGCCTCTGTCCATGGTGGATGATGCCCCCTGCAGCCTGTCAATGATGAATGATGCCCCCTACAGCCCTTCCATGATGGATGATGCCCCCTACAGCCCTTCCATGATGGATGATGCCCCTACAGCCTACCCATGATGGATGATGCCCCTACAACCCTTCCATGATGGGTGATGCCCCCTGCAGCCTGTCCATGATGGATGATGCCCTCTACAACCCTTCCATGATGGATGATGCCCCCTGCAGCCTGTCAATGATGAATGATGCCCCCTACAGCCCTTCCATCCATTATGGATGATACCCCTTACTGCCTCTATCCATGATGGATGATGCCTTCTACAGCCTCCATCCATGATGGATGATGCCCCCTGCAGCCTGTCAATGATGAATGATGCCGCCTACAGCCCTTCCATGATGGATGATGCCCCCTACAGCCCTTCCATGATGGATGATACCCCTACAGCCTACCCATGATGGATGATGCCCCTACAACCCTTCCATGATGGACGATGCCCCTATACCCTATAGCCTCCATTCATGATCGATCATGCCCCCTGCAGCCTGTCCATGATGGATGATGCCCCCTACATCCCTTCCATGATAGACGTTGCCACCTACAGCGGTCCTTTGTCAGTGACTACTGTGTAAATAGTAAGGAAATCCCAGAATCTTCCCGAATCCTCAGGATCCCGCAGCCTCTTCCCGGCCTCCTTCTCAGACTCCTCTATTCTCTGATCCCAGGTCCGGCTCCTCCGCTTTTTTCAGATTGTCTTTTCTGGTTTTCCCTGAGCCAAAGGGAAGTGTGTAGATACTTGGCTGTGATACACAGAGACTGAAGTGTACCAGACTGTATCCGATAGACACATCCATGATACATTGTATCCGCAAAATCTAAAGTGCTGCCATTACATTGCCCATATAGCTGCTACTCAGCTGTCCACAGATTGTGACACCAATAGCCCCCATGAAAGTTCTTCCTGGCATGACTCCTATCAACATATAAATCTGCTATGTTAGGTCCCTCTATTCCCTGCTCGGCTTTGTTCGGTGTCAGTCTTCACTGTCTGCCATTCTGCTCATGAATCAGGTGGATCAGGATGAGTGTCCCTCTTCGTGTGCCCTGCTGTCAGAGCTGTCACTATCAGGCTGTGACGTGAAGGAGGCGCGGTGAGACCGTGATATAAGGCGCTGTTCACACTGAATTACTGGAGAACGTCCTCTCTCAAATCCTCCTAAAAAACAAAACATTACAAAAACTTGTATTAAATTCTATGGAAAATTCTTAAAGGGAGTTTGGAGGGTTTTTTTGCCTTTTTCTTGATAAGCTTTCGAAAAATGTCTGCTAAATTAGGAACTGGGAAGGAACCAGAAAGAAAAGAAGAACAAAAAAGAAACATTTCCTGCAGAACTTTCTGCACAAGACAAAGGTTGTGTCCATTCAGACCCTCAGTGTGAACACGGCCGGACGATTCTGTGTCCCTGTAAGGATCATAACTTTTCTTGTCTTTCAGTGGAAGGATCCTGAGGTGAGAGATCAGCGAGGATAAGAGGCGACTGAGGAAGAACTCAATTCTCACCTTCTGCAGCCGCCATCAGAAAATCTATAATGTAATCCATAATTCACGTCAGGAAATCTGCAGCTTCCCGGAATCAAGATTTCAATGTTACTTCCCAATCTTCCCTCCCCCGAGGAGCCAACAATGAGTTATAACTGGAAAAATTTGCACTCGATGACACTCCTGAAACTTTTAATATAGGTTGTTGAACACAAACGGCGCTCTTCTCTCCTGAAATACTCTGTGCTGCTGGGTCCTGCTCCTTCTTCTATGTATCTCTGTATCCTCCTATAAGATCAGCGCTCTTCTCTCCTGAAATACTCTGTGCTGCTGGGACCTGCTCCTTCCTCTCTATCTCTGTGTTCTCCTATAGGATCAGTGCTCTTCTCTCCTGAAATCCTCTGTGCTGCTGGGACCTGCTCATTCCTCTATGTATCGCTGTGTCCTCCTATAAGATCAGCGCTCTCCTTTCCTGAAATACTCTGTGCTGCTGGGACCTGAACTTTCCTCTATGTATCTATGTGACCTCCTATAAAATCAGCGCTCACCTCTCCTGAAATACTCTGTGCTGCTGGGTCCTGCTCTTTGCTCTATGTATCACTGTGTAGTCCTATAAGATCAGTGCTCTCCTCTCCTGAAACACTCTATGCTGCGGGGATCTGCTCCTTCCTCTAGGTATCTCTGTGTCATCCTATAAGATCAGCGCTCTCCTCTACTGAAATACTCTGTGCTGCTAGGACCTGCTCCTTCCTCTATGTATCTCTGTGACCTCCTATAAGATCAGTGCTCTCCTCTCCTGAAATACTCTGTGCTGTTGGGACCTGCTCCTTCCTCTGTATCTCTGTGTCCTCCTATAAGATCAGTGCTCTCCTCTCCTGAAATACTCTGTGCTGCTGGGATCTGCTCCTTCCTCTATGTATCTCTGTGACCTCCTATAAGATCAGTGCTCTCCTCTCCTGAAATACTCTGTGCTGTTGGGACCTGCTCCTTCCTCTGTATCTCTGTGACCTCCTATAAGATCAGCGCTCTCCTCTCCTGAAATACTCTGTGCTGCTGGGATCTGCTCCTTCCTCTAGGTATCTCTGTGTCATCCTATAAGATCAGCGCTCTCCTCTACTGAAATACTCTGTGCTGCTAGGACCTGCTCCTTCCTCTATGTATCTCTGTGACCTCCTATAAGATCAGTGCTCTCCTCTCCTGAAATACTCTGTGCTGTTGGGACCTGCTCCTTCCTCTGTATCTCTGTGACCTCCTATAAGATCAGTGCTCTCCTCTCCTGAAATACTCTGTGCTGTTGGGACCTGCTCCTTCCTCTGTATCTCTGTGACCTCCTATAAGATCAGTGCTCTTCTCTCCTGAAATTCTCTGTGCTGCTGGGACCTGTTCCTTCCTCTGTATCTCTGTGACCTCCTATAAGATCAGCGATCTCCTCTCCTGAAATACTCTGTGCTGCTGGGACCTGCTCCTTCCTCTATGTATCTCTGTGACTTCCTATATGATCAGTGCTCTCCTCTCCTGAAATACTCTGTGCTGCTGGGACCTGCTCCTTCCTCTATGTAGCTCTGTGTCCTCCTATAAGATCAGTTCTCCACTCTCCTGAAATACTCTGTGCTTCTGGGACCTGCTCCTTCCTCTATGTATCTCTGTGACCTCCTAAGAGATCAGTGCTCTCCTCTCCTGAAATACTCTGTGCTGCTGGGACCTGCTCTTTCCTCTATGTATCTCTGAGCAGCGCTCTCCTCTCCTGAAATACTCTGTGCTGCTAGGACCTGCTAATTCCTCTGTATCTCTGTGTCTCCTATAAGATGAGTCCTCTCCTCTCCTGAAACACTCTGTGCTGCTGGGACCTGCTCCTTCCTCTATGTATCTGTGTCCTCCCATAAGATCAGTGCTCTCCTCTCCTGAAATACTCTGTGCTGCTGGGACCTGCACTTTCCTCTATGTATCTATGTGACCTCCTATAAGATCAGTGCTCTCCTCTCTTCAAATACTCTGTGCTGCTGGGACCTGCTCCTTCCTCTATGTATCTCTGTGACCGCCTATAAAATCAGCGCTCTCCTCTCCTGAAATACTCTGTGCTGCTGGGATCTGCTCCTTCCTCTGTATCTCTGTATCCTCCTATAAGATCAGTGCTCTCCTCTCCTGAAATACTCTGTGCTGCTGGGACCTGCTCCTTCCTGTATGTATCTCTGTGCCTTCCTGTAAGATCAGCGCTCTCCTCTCCTGAAATACTCTGTGCTGCTGGGACCTGCTCTTTCCTCTGTATCTGTGTCCTCCTATAAGATCAGTGCTCTCCCCCCTAAAATACTCTGTGCTGCTGGGATCTGCTCCTTCCTCTGTATCTCTGTGTCCTCCTATAAGATCAGCGCTCTCCTCTCCTGAAATACTCTGTGCTGCTTGGTCCCTCTCCTTCCTCTGTATCTCTGTGTCCTACTATAACATCAGTGCTCTCCTCTCCTGAAATACTTTGTGCTGCTGGGTTCTGCTCCTTCCTCTTTGTATCTCTGTGACCTCCTATAAGATCAGTGCTCTCCTCTCCTGAAATACTCTGTGCTGCTGGGACCTGCTCCTTCCTCTATGTATCTCTGTGACCTCCTTTAAAATCAGGGCTCTTCTCTCCTGAAATACTCTGTGCTGCTGGGTCCCGCTCCTTCCTCTGTATCTCTGTGTCCTCCTATAAGAGCAGCACTCTCCTCTCCTGAAATACTCTGTGCTGCTGGGATCTGCTCCTTCCTCTATGCATCTCTCTCCTTCTATAAGATCAGTGCTCTCCTCTCCTGAAATATTCTGTGCTGCTGGGTCCTGCTCCTTCCTCTGTATATTTCAGACCTCCTATAAGAGCAGCGCTCTCCTCTCCTGAAATACTCTGTGCTGCTAGGACCTGCTAATTCCTCTGTATCTCTGTGTCCTCCTATAAGATGAGTACTCTCCTCTCCTGAAATACTCTGTGCTGCTCGGACCTGCTCCTTCCTCTATGTATCTGTGTCCTCCCATAAGATCAGCACTCGCCTCTCCTGAAATACTCTGTGCTGCTGGGACCTGCTCCTTCCTCTGTATCTCTGTATCCTCCTATAAGATCAGAGCTCTCCTCTCCTGAAATACTCTGTGCTGCTGGGACCTGCTCCTTCCTCTGTATCTCTGTGATCTCCTATAAGATCAGCGCTCTCCTCTCCTGAAATACTCTGTGCTGCTGGGTCCTGCTCCTTCCTCTATGTATCTCTGTGACCTCCTATAATATCAGCGCTCTCCTCTCCTGAAATACTCTGTGCTGCTGGGATCTGCTCCTTCCTCTGTATCTCTGTATCCTCCTATAAGATCAGTGCTCTCCTCTCCTTAAATATTCTGTGCTGCTGGGACCTGCTCCTTCCTCTATGTAGCTCTGTGTCCTCCTATAAGATCAGAGCTCTCTTCTCCTGAAATACTCTGTGCTGCTGGGACCTGCTCCTTCCTCTATGTATCGCTGTGACCTCCTATAAGATCAGCGCTCTCCTCCTGAAATACTCTGTGCTGCTGGGACCTGCTCTTTCCTCTGTATCTCTGTGTCCTCCTATAAGATCAGTGCTCTCCTCTCCTGAAATACTCTGTGCTGCTGGGACCTGCTCCTTCCTCTGTATCTCTGTATCCTCCTATAAGATCAGCGCTCTCCTCTCCTGAAATACTCTGTGCTGCTGGGACCTGCTCCTTCCTCTGTATTTCTGTGATCTCCTATAAGATCAGTGCTCTCCTCTCCTGAAATACTCTGTGCTGCTGGGTCCTGCTCCTTCCTCTATGTATCTCTGTTCCCTCCTATAAGATCAGTGCTCTCCTCTCCTGAAATACTCTGTGCTGCTGGGACCTGCTCCTTCCTCTATGTAGCTCTGTGTCCTCCTATAAGATCAGTGCTCTCCTCTCCTGAAATACTCTGTGCTGCTGGGACCTGCTCCTTCCTCTATGTAGCTCTGTGTCCTCCTATAAGATCAGCGCTCTCCTCTCCTGAAATACTCTGTGCTGCTGGGACCTGCTCCTTCCTCTGTAGCTCTGTTCCCTCCTATAAGATCAGCGCTCTCCTCTCCTGAAATACTCTGTGCTGCTGGGACCTGCTCCTTCCTCTATGTATCTCTGTGTCTTCCTATAAGATCAGCGCTCTCCTCTCCTGAAACACTCTGTGCTGCTGGGACCTGCTCCTTCCTCTATGTATCTCTGTGACCTCCTATAAGATCAGCGCTCTTCTCTCCTGAAATACTCTGTGCTGCTGGGTCCTGCTCCTTCCTCTGTATCTCTGTGATCTCCTATAAGATCAGCGCTCTCCTCTCCTGAAATACTCTGTGCTGCTGGGTCCTGCTCCTTCCTCTATGTATCTCTGTGACCTCCTATAAAATCAGCGCTCTCCTCTCCTGAAATACTCTGTGCTGCTGGGATCTGCTCCTTCCTCTGTATCTCTGTGTCTCCTATAAGATCAGTGCTCTCCTCTCCTTAAATACTCTGTGCTGCTGGGACCTGCTCCTTCCTCTATGTAGCTCTGTGTCCTCCTATAAGATCAGAGCTCTCTTCTCCTGAAATACTCTGTGCTGCTGGGACCTGCTCCTTCCTCTATGTATCGCTGTGACCTCCTACAAGATCAGCGCTCTCCTCTCCTTAAATACTCTGTGCTGCTGGGACCTGCTCCTTCCTCTATGTATCTCTGTGACCTCCTATAAGATCAGTGCTCTCCTCCCCTGAAATACTCTGTGCCGCTGGGACCTGCTCCTTCCTCTATGTATCTCTGTGTCTTCCTATAAGATCAGCGCTCTCCTCTCCTGAAATACTCTGTGCCGCTGGGACCTGCTCCTTCCTCTATGTATCTCTGTGACCTCCTATAAAATCAGGGCTCTTCTCTCCTGAAATACTCTGTGCTGCTAGGTCCCGCTCCTTCCTCTGTATCTCTGTGTCCTCCTATAAGAGCAGCACTCTCCTCTCCTGAAATACTCTGTGCTGCTGGGATCTGCTCTTTCCTCTATGCATCTCTCTCCTTCTATAAGATCAGTGCTCACCTCCCCTGAAATACTCTGTGCTGCTGGGTCCTGCTCCTTCCTCTGTATATCTATGACCTCCTATAAGAGCAGCGCTCTCCTCTCCTGAAATACTCTGTGCTGCTGGGACCTGCTCCTTCCTCTATGTATCTGTGTCCTCCCATAAGATCAGCACTCGCCTCTCCTGAAATACTCTGTGCTGCTGTGACCTGTTCCTTCCTCTATGTATCTCTGTTCCCTCCTATAAGATCAGCGCTCTTCTCTCCTGAAATACTCTGCGCTGCTGTTTTTTCTTGAAGACGTCTTAACAATTAGACGAAGATGTTGGGATTTTTCGAAACATTAAGAAAGAAGATTTTTGGATTTACAAAATTTAGCCCAACTCTAATCCTATTAACATGAGGAACAATAAGAAGCTGAAGACGTCTTTGGTCCCATAACAGACGCCATGAATTGGTTAACGACAGATATATTCCGGGCAGAAATCTCCGGCCTATTTTCCTTAAGACTTGAGCAGTCGGATAACAATGGCTTCTCGCTCCTGTCCTACATAGACTCGGCTGCATCTTGGATGACGGAGCCTCCTTTGAAGTCCCTTCATTTAAATGCAAGGATTCTTCTTGCGCTCGGGAGGAGTCGTCCCTCCGGGAAGAATCTGTATCGATCACCCAGAGTCGGGCGGAGACGGATTATCCCTCACGTACGATCTTGCGCCTTTAATTGGGACGATGATGACAAAATATATTAAAGGGAGACAAACTCTAAAACTCAAGCCCGGGTGATGGGAAAGGGAAGCGCTCGGGAGGTTTATACATTTGGAAGTATTGGTACGGCGGTGTAAGAGCCTCACCAAAAATAATACTTATTTTTTCAAGAGATGTGATGCGTCAGATGTGCAAGAGCAATAACTACCACAGGCAGGGAAATGGGTGACCTCAGGCATGGAAATGGGTGACCACAGGCAGGGAAATGGGTGACCTCAGGCATGGAAATGTGTTACCACAGGCAGGGAAATGTGTCACCACAGGCAGGGAAATGTGTCACCACAGGCAGGGTAATGGGTGACCACAGGCAGGGAAATGGGTGAACACAGGCAGGGAAATGTGTCTCCACAGGCATGGAAATGTGTTACTACAGGCAAAGAAATGGGTGACCACAGGCAGAGAAATGTGTCACCACAGGCAGGGAAATGGGTCACCACAGGCAGGGAAATGTGTAACCACAGGCAGGGAAATGGGTGACTACAGGAAGGGAAATGGGTGACCACAGGCAGGGAAATGGTTGACCACAGGCAGAGAAATGTGTGACCACAGGCAGGGAAATGTGTCACCACAGGCAGGGAAATGGGTTACCACAGGCAGGAAATGGGTGACCACAGGCAGGGAAATGTGTCACCACAGGCAGTGAAATGGGTTACCACAGGCAGGGAAATGGGTGATCACAGGCAGAGAAATGTGTCACCACAGGCAGTGATATGGGTTACAACAGGCAGGGAAATGGGTGACCACAGGTAGAGAAATGTGTGACCACAGGCAGGGAAATGTGTTACCACAGGCAGGGAAATGGGTGACCACAGGCAGAGAAATGTGTGACCACAGGCAGGGAAATGGGTGACCACAGGTAGAGAAATGTGTGACCACAGTCAGGGAAATGTGTTACCACAGGCAGGGAAATGGGTGACCACAGGCAGAGAAATGTGTGACCACAGGCAGGGAAATGGGTGACCACAGGCAGAGAAATGTGTCACCACAGGCAGTGAAATGGGTTACCACAGGCAGGGAAATGGGTGACCACAGGCAGGGAAATGGGTGATCACAGGCAGAGAAATGTGTCACCACAGGCAGTGATATGGGTTACAACAGGCAGGGAAATGTGTGACCACAGGTAGAGAAATGTGTGACAACAGGCAGGGAAATGTGTAACCACAGTCAGGGAAATGTGTTACCACAGGCAGGGAAATGGGTGACCACAGGCAGAGAAATGTGTCACCACAGGCAGTGAAATGGGTTACCACAAGCAGGGAAATGGGTGACCACAGGCAGGGAAATGGGTGATCACAGGCAGAGAAATGTGTCACCACAGGCAGTGAAATGGGTTACCACAGGCAGGGAAATGGGTGACCACAGGCAGGGAAATGGGTGATCACAGGCAGAGAAATGTGTCACCACAGGCAGTGATATGGGTTACAACAGGCAGGGAAATGTGTGACCACAGGTAGAGAAATGTGTGACAACAGGCAGGGAAATGTGTAACCACAGTCAGGGAAATGTGTTACCACAGGCAGGGAAATGGGTGACCACAGGCAGAGAAATGTGTCACCACAGGCAGTGAAATGGGTTACCACAAGCAGGGAAATGGGTGACCACAGGCAGGGAAATGGGTGATCACAGGCAGAGAAATGTGTCACCACAGGCAGTGATATGGGTTACAACAGGCAGGGAAATGGGTGACCACAGGTAGAGAAATGTGTGACCACAGGCAGGGAAATGTGTAACCACAGTCAGGGAAATGTGTTACCACAGGCAGGGAAATGGGTGACCACAGGCAGAGAAATGTGTGACCACAGGCAAGGAAATGTGTTACCACAGGTAGGGAAATGTGTAACCACAGTCAGGGAAATGTGTTACCACAGGCAGAGAAATGTGTGACCACAGGCAAGGAAATGTGTTACCACAGGTAGGGAAATGGGTGACCACAGGCAGAGAAATGTGTGACCACAGGCAGGGAAATGGGTGACCACAGGCAGGGAAATGGGTGACCACAGGCAGAGAAATGTGTCACCACAGGCAGTGAAATGGGTTACCACAGGCAGGGAAATGTGTCACCACAGGCAGGGAAATGGGTTACCACAGGCAGGGAAATGGGTTACCACAGGCAGGGAAATGGGCGACCACAGGCAGGGAAATGGGTGACCACAGGCAGGGAAACGGGTGACGTCAGGCAGAGAAATATGTTACCACAGACAGGGATATGTGTTCCAACAGAAAGGGAAATGTGTTACCACAGGCAGGGAAATGTTACCACAGTTGTGTGTTTTGCGGCTGTGTGTTTGGGTGGTTGTGTTTTTCGAGGGCTGTGTATTTGGGGGACTGTGTGTTTGGGGGGCTGTGTGTTTTGGGGGCTGTGCTTGTGGGGATTGTGTTTGGGTGGGTATGTGTTTGGGTGGCTATTTGTTTGGTGGGCTGTGTGTTTGCGGGGCTGTGTGTTTGCGGGGCTGTGTGTTTGGGGGCCTGTGTGTTTGGGGGGCCTGTGCTTGTGGGGATTGTGTTTGGGTGGCTATGTGTTTGGGGGCTGTGTGTTTGGGGGGCTGTGTGTTTGGGGGGCTGTGTGTTTGGGGGGCTGTTTGGGGGGCTGTGTAGTTGGTGGGCAGTGTGGTGGGCTGTGTGTTTGGGGACTGTGTTTGTGGGGCTGTTTGGGGGGCTGTGTGTTTGGGGACTGTGTGTTTGGGGGGCTGTGTAGTTGGTGGGCTGTGTGGGGGGCTGTGTGTTTGGGGACTGTGTGTTTGGGGACTGTGTATTTGGGGAGCTGTGTTTGGGGGGCTGTGTGTTTGGGGGGCTGTGCTTGTGGGGATTGTGTTTGGGTGGCTATGTGTATGGTGGGCTGTGTGTTTGGTGGGCTGTGTGTTCGGGGGGCTGTGTGTTTGCGGGGCTGTATTTTTGCGGGGCTGTGTGTTTGGGGGGCTGTGCTTGTGGGGATTGTGTTTGGGTGGCTATGTGTTTGGGGGCTGTGTGTTTGGGGGGCTGTGTGTTTGGGGGGCTGTGTGTTTGGGGGACTGTGCTTGTGGGGATTGTGTGTTTGGGGGGCTATTTGGGGGGCTGTGTAGTTGGTGGGCAGTGTGGGGGGCTGTGTGTTTGGGGACTGTGTGTTTGGGGAACTGTGTTTGGGGGGCTGTGTGTTTGGTGACTGTGTTTGGGGGGCTGTTTTGGGGGCTGTGTAGTTGGTGGGCAGTGTGGTGGGCTGTGTGTTTGGGGACTGTGTGTTTGGGGGGCTGTTTGGGGGGCTGTGTAGTTGGTGGGCTGTGTGGGGGGCTGTGAGTTTGGGAACTGTGTGTTTGGGGAACTGTGTTTGGGGGGGCTGTGTAGTTGGTGGGCTGTGTGGAGGGCTGTGTGTTGGGGGGCTGTGTGTTTGGGGGGCTGTGTAGTTGGTGGGCTGTGTGGGGGGCTGTTTGTTTGGGGGGGCTGTGTGTTTGGTGGGCAGTGTGGGGGGCTGTGCGTTTGGGGGCTGTGCATTTGGGGGCTGTGTGTTTGGGGGGCTGTGTAGTTGGTTGGCAGTGTGGGGAGCTGTGTGTTTGGGGACTGTGTGTTTGGGGGGCTGTTTGGGGGGCTGTGTGTTTGGGGACTTTGTGTTTGGGGACTGTGTGTTTGGGGGGCTGTGTAGTTGGTGGGCTGTGTGGGGGGCTGTGTGTTTGGGGAGCTGTGTAGTTGGTGGGCTGTGTGGGGAGCTGTGTGTTTGGGGACTGTGTGTTTGGGGGGCTGTGTCTTTGGGTGGCTGTGTGTTTGGAGGGCTGTTTGGGGGGCTGTGTAGTTGGTGGGCTGTGTAGGGGGCTGTGTGTTTGGGGTGCTGTGTGTTTGGGGGGCTGTGTCTTTGGGGGGCTGTGTGTTTGGAGGGCTGTTTGGGGGGCTGTGTAGTTAGTGGGCTGTGTGGGGGGCTGTGTGTTTGGGGGCTGTGTGTTTGGGGGGCTGTTTGGGGGGCTGTGTAGTTAGTGGGCTGTGTGGGGGGCTGTGTGTTTGGGGGGTCTGTGTGTTTGGGGGGCTGTTTGGGGGGCTGTGTAGTTGGTGGGCAGTGTGGTGGGCTGTGTGTTTGGGGACTGTGTGTTTGTGGGGCTGTTTGGGGGGCTGTGTGTTTGGGGACTGTGTGTTTGGGGGGCTGTGTAGTTGGTGGGCTGTGTGGGGGGCTGTGTGTTTGGGGACTGTGTGTTTGGGGACTGTGTATTTGAGGAGCTGTGTTTGGGGGGGCTGTGTGTTTGGGGGGCTGTGCTTGTGGGGATTGTGTTTGGGTGGCTATGTGTTTGGGGGCTGTGTGTTTGGGGGGCTGTGTGTTTGGGGGGCTGTGTGTTTGGGGGACTGTGCTTGTGTAGTGGGTGGGCCTACCCCCTACTAGTTTAGCATAGTTACCCGGCATTGTGATTATTAAAAGTGTTGAATTTTTATATTATTATGTGATGTGTTAGGGCACCCCCTAGTGGCCGGGTGGGACGGCTGTTGCCACCGGGGAGGAGGAGTCAGCCGGATATCTAGGCTAAGTCTGTTTGGTGTGTGAGAGAGAGGATCCGGGACAGCAGACAGTGAGCATCTGCGGCGGCAAGTGTGTGTGTGAGCGTACCATCAAGGGACACCGGAGAACAGGAGGTGGACGCAACCTCAGGGCCTATTCCGCTGGTGTGGGTCCAGTGTGTGCTTGGCCGGAGAGTGGGAGCCCGGAGAAGTGGAGTATCTAGGGCATATCCCCACCAGAGGGTGCGTTTGGGCAGGTTGTCCCCAGCTCCACTAATACCGCCGGAATCTGCTGACTGGAGTGTTTTACTTTTGTGAATAAATGTCGTTTTTATTGCATCTGGACTTTTGCCTGCCGACTCTTTGTGCATCGGCCGATGAAGATACCGACACACACTCTCTCAACATTAAGGAAGTGATGAAGCCAGGGATGTGCCTTGCATGCAGTGCTGCCACGACTACACAGCCAGAGGCCTCCCTGGCTGGTCACTTCATGTGGCGTAGTCGGCAGGATTCGATTCCCCTGCGAGGAACCCAAAAAGCTGGAGATCAGGTCGTGCCTGGAACACAGGACCCGGACCATGATGCAAGGTTTCCAGTCCCATGGTGGGAAGAAAACACAGTACCCGTAGCGTTGGACCGGGTACAAGATGGCGGCAAAGAGGCCGTTATCTGTGAGGAAGAAAAGGCGCGAAGAATTGGCGCCAAAAGAAGAGCCTGGGGCTGGCCGGCGCCGAAGAGAAAGTACGGAGTACTCCGCCCAAAGAGGGGAGGCGCCAGCTCCAGGGCATGGAAGAAGAAAAAGAAGTACCTCAGCGGAGGAGTCAAGATGATGCGTGAGGCTGGGGGTGGAGTCCGTTTAAGAGCGGGAAACGAAGACCCGCCTCCACTCTTCCCAGTCTCAGCGTCGACATCACCGCCATTACCAGCAATACTGTCGGAGACCGAGATGGAGACCTTTGGGCAACCCGCGGAGTTGGCAACGACCATGGCCCTAATCAGCCTCGGTCGAGGTCGACCCCGGTTCGCCCCTGCTAGTGAGGCCGCGTTGGCGGACCTTCCCATTGGACCGGGAGGTTCCACCAGGCCAGACAAAGTTTCCTGGAAGACCTCATGGGATGCTCAAACCGGGAGCACCATCACAGAGGTGAAGGCGACCTATGCCACCCCACCCATGCCAAACCGTCCGGGGGTTGCCGTCTTCCCATGGGAGACCCCGCAGCTTAACGCCGCCGCTTCCCCATTTGTGCCGGAGCCGGCTGAGGAGTTCGCTGAGCACTTGGAGAAAGATCACCTGGGCTTCTTCTGGGATCCAGTCATCGCCCCGCCTGCGGAGTCGCGCCCCAGTGTCCCGACCCCGAAGTCTGACCCTGTCCAGGAACGTCTCCTGGCCGAGACCATCGTCCGGGAAATGCTGTCCGGTTCTGGTGGCGAGGAGCTGGCACAGCAGTTTGTGACCGGGGTGGTTGTTAAGTTCAACCAGCAGGACGGATATGGATTCATCCGAGAAGTCGAGACCGGGGATGATTACTTTTATAACAGGGTTCATCTCGACGTGGAAGGACTGCCCAAGCGACTCCATACTTTGTGGCCGGGCGAGAAAGTCCAGTTCCTGCCGGACGCAGGTAGCCGTGGCCTGTTTGCGGTTTGTGTCTCCCGCATGCCCACCACCCGGGAAGCGGAGCAGTGGCAGGAGGAGATTGAGTGGGAGGAGCAGCAAGAGCGGCGCCGGAGCCATGCCAGACCGCTCCCGCCCGCGCCCTCTCAACCCCGGCGTGTCGTGACTGCTGTCCCGGAAACAGCGACTGCATCGGCCCCTGACCCGGAGAAGGTTCCAACCGTGGTAGCGGTAACGCAAAATGTTACAAACAAGCCGGTCATCATGCTGGACGCACCACCACCATCTCGGGCAGAGACACCATCACCCCCAAGAGGAGCTGCAGCAGCTGCACCGGCGGAGCCGCCTTTCGCCCCTGTGTCTTTTAGGCGAATCCGCCGCCAGCCGGGACAAACTCTGGGGGCCTATATCCAGGCCCAAGCGGAGGAATGGAAGAAAGCCTGGCCCCCGGAGTAAGTTGTTGACTTCAACACCTTCAAAGACCGGTGTTGTTCCAGACCGGCAGAAAGTTCCCTTGTTGTTGAAAAGTTTTACGGGCCTGTTGCCCTCCAGCAAAGACCGGGAGTGCTCTTGAAGCCTCCGGGCACCTTCAGCAAAGACCGGGAGCGCTATTGAAGCCTCCGGGCGCCCATCTAAGACCGGGAGCGCTGTTGAGCCTCCGGGCGCTATCCAGAGACCGGGAGCGCTGCTGCGCCATTAAGCGCCCCTAAAGATCGGGAGCGCCGCTGAACTGGTGCCGCTGTTGAGGACTGACCCAAAATGTTTTTATGTGCTAATATGTTTAAAGTTGTAGAGCCTTGCCGGGAGGCTCGGATTTTAAGAGGGGAGGCATGTAGTGGGTGGGCCTACCCCCTACTAGTTTAGCATAGTTACCCGGCATTGTGATTATTAAAAGTGTTGAATTTTTATATTATTATGTGATGTGTTAGGGCACCCCCTAGTGGCCGGGTGGGACGGCTGTTGCCACCGGGGAGGAGGAGTCGGCCGGATATCTAGGCTAAGTCTGTTTGGTGTGTGAGAGAGAGGATCCGGGACAGCAGACAGTGAGCATCTGCGGCGGCAAGTGTGTGTGTGAGCGTACCATCAAGGGACACCGGAGAACAGGAGGTGGACGCAACCTCAGGGCCTATTCCGCTGGTGTGGGTCCAGTGTGTGCTTGGCCGGAGAGTGGGAGCCCGGAGAAGTGGAGTATCTAGGGCATATCCCCACCAGAGGGTGCGTTTGGGCAGGTTGTCCCCAGCTCCACTAATACCGCCGGAATCTGCTGACCGGAGTGTTTTATGTGAAGCCCCACAGGTGTTGTGTCGGTGCATTACCTTAGGGGACTCCACTCAGCTGGATCTGGTCACAGGTAGGAGATCTTCTTCTTGTCGTGACGCCACTCTCAGTATTGCGGCCAGTAGGGACCGCCACTGCAGGTTGAGGGACGCCTGGGGCTGATGGTGAGTGCAGTTAGTTGGAATAGCCTCCTGAGAGTGAGGCAAGCCCCAGGGCCCTGTGTAGGCGCGTAGTACCACAAGGCGCAGAATAACTCCACACAGGCAGAATGTCTTTCAGGGTTTTTACTCACTTCAGGTGGCAGGGTGAGTAACCCGGGCGTAGCTGGGATGAACCAGGCGGGAACCAGGTGTCCTTCAGGCTGACTTGTGAGGGTGACTACTAACTCGCCTTCCTTAGCCCTTGGTGGTTTGGAGTGACCCCGACTTTGAGTCCCTATGGGGGTCACCCAGGGAAGTTGCTGAAGCCTCACTCCCCTTCGTTTGCCGTGTGCTTGTTGCCTGGGCCAGACCACTCCAGCTTCTTGCCTCCTGTGAGCTATGGGCCCTAACTGTGGCTACGTGGCTGCGGCTTTTGTGGTGTTGTGGCGTGGGCTTTGAGAGCCCCACACCGGCAGGTTTAGCAAAAGAAAGCTGGATCTATCTCCGCTCCGGGATCTGCCGCCCGTTTGGGCCTGGTACTCCCTAGCAGTCTCCTTACTTCCCACTCTGTGCTCTCTCTCTAGCTGGAGATGGGTTTCGGGTAGCCCTCCTAGTTGACCGTTCTCCCCCGTCGGTAGCCACTGCGCGGACGCTGTCAGACTACAGCAGCCCAGGGGAAGGGGTCAGCTCTCCTCGGAGCTCCCTGGACTCTGCTCTGAACTGGCTCACTGCTCCTCCTCTCCTGTTCTTGCCTACGCCACCTAGCAACCAGATTCTCTTACCACACCCCTTGAGAGGAGATGGAGGCTTTTGGCCCCCTCCACTATTCCAGTGAAGGTGAAGGCTTTTCCCCCTCCTGGGATCCCCAGGGGTCCTCTCATGGCTACATGTGTGAGACCTGATCACTATGCGCCTGTGTTCCACACCCCAGTCAGCCTTCTGGATTACCTGTATTGTACTGTCCCCAGCATGGGTGCAGTACTCAGTGGTGCCTGACCAGGTCAGGGGCGCCACATTCCCCCTTAGTTATCACCAGCACGTCCTCGGGCTGCAAGACAACATTTTAAAAATGCATAAAACATTAAAACATGTAAAACATTTTAAAAGCACCAGGTACCATACATCACCACCCTCCACCCACAAGTCCGTTAACCCACCCAAAACCCTTTCACGTTGGCCGCGGCTTCAGCCACTTCTGGCAGGATGTAGAGGCGGCTTACATGGGCTGGTGGTTTCACGGTATACCTGGCCTGGTGGATCCGCGCCTTCAGCCTCTTCTGGCAGGATGCAGAGGCGGCCTCCACAGTTGGTGCTGACCAGGTACCCTCTTTGTGGTGGAGAGCCAGGCCCCATAAACAGGCATGCTCTCTGGTCGCAGGTGAGCCAAGGCCCTATATACGGACGGGCTCCTCCTGGTTGCAGACGAGCCAAGCCCCTAAACAGGCTGACCCTGGTGGCGGTGGTGCCCTCTGGTGTAACTATTTACACTGCGAGAGTTTGTGGCTATAGCCAGTTCATAGCCTTAAGGTTTATTTCTCACAATAGTTTTTGTGGGCACATTCTTGAACTTTAAAACGTTGCAAACCAAACTTTCCAAACTGGTCAAAACTTGCTGTACTTTACTTGAACTTAGGCAGATTCCTCTTCACCAGGGCTTGGGCCTGTAGGGCTGCGGCACCTGTTGGTTTCTTGACCTTTTTCCTCATCTGTAGTTGTCTCTTCATTAGGTCTTTGGTCTTTTCTTTCTTTATGGCTGTCTTTCCTTTCTTCTTTGGGATATGGTACTACATCTAGGGCATACCAGCCTCTTTCTCCTTGATGCAGGGTAAACTGTACGGAGTCTCCTGTACGCAGGTTCCTTCCAGGATGTCCTCTGGGCAGATTAGCTCTGACGTCTCTCCTATTGACAAAAATGCCTTCTTTGATACCAGGTGCTACGATGAACCCGTATCCTGACTTGAGGCTGAAGTCCTCCACTACTCCTCTGCAAAGGGGTCCTCGGACCTGTGCTTTGGCTCTTCTCAGGAACCTTTTTTCTTGTAGGTCTCTGGCCGTGATGTCATCTCTCTGCTCTGGGGATGGCGGTGCAGGGGAAAACTGAGTTCTGCTGCGGCGCTGTGTCTTGCGGGCTGGATCCTGCGAAGTGCAGCTTACAAGCTCCCAGGTGAGGCTTTGGGGCAGATCTTCTTCTTCAGCAGGAGGTGTCAGGTCTTCCTCGTCCCAGCGGGAATATGGCAGCATCTCCGGCTCTGGGACTAGCACTGCTGCTGGCTCCGGGGGCAACTCCTCAGCTTCTTGCCCTCCTCTCCCCCTTAGTTCTTCGCTGCACTCTGGTCGTGGCAGCACTGGGGATGAGTGTTCCTCAGCTGGCCCAGGCGGTGGACTCTTCAGCGTGGTTGCTGCAGGGGTTGCCTTAGGGGTGTTCGGAGGGAGCATGTATCGGTCCACCATCTCCTGTGGGAACTTAGCCTCCAGGTCAGCCTTCAGCTGCCAGTATGCGGAGTCTTCACCTATCAGGGATTTCCTAGTAGGGACTTCCTTAGGCTGGGGAGCGGTGTCTGCTCTGGCCTTGCAGGCCGGGGTAAATGGTGATGCAATCTCTTGGCGGGCCGCGCCCTGTATGGCGGCGGCCTGGTCTTGGCGGGCCGCGCCCTGTATGGCAGCGGCCTGGTCTTGGCGGGCCGCGCCCTGTATGGCGGCGGCCTGGTCTTGGCGGGCCGCGCAGGGCATCGCTGCGGCGGCCTGGGCTTGGCGGGCCGCACCTGGCATGGCTGCGGCCTGGCTCAGCGTCGCCGCGCCGGGCGCCTCTTCTGGGACCGCGGTCGTAGCAGCAGGGGTTGGAGCACTTGCGCTGGCCGGGGCAACTCTGGACTCACCCATCAGTGGCACCATCGGGATCTGAGTCGTCGCCGCTCGATCTGGCAGGCGTCGCGCGGCTCCCTCCTCGTAGGTCCGAACCGCCGCAGCCATCTCCAGAAGCTCCGTGCGTCCCTCACTGAGCTGTCGCATGATCCTGGCCTCCAGCTGATCGCAGAAGATAGCAAGCTCCCGGCACCACCAGGCAGCAGAGCCTGGTTCTGGGTATCCACGTCCGGACTCCATCTCTTCTCTCTGCAGCATCAGGCTTGTGGCTCTCTTTCTGTCCCGACGTCTCTGGACGCTTCCGCTTTCTTCACAAGCAAGGTCAGAACTCTGCAGGGGCTCTCTGGGTAGCCACACCTCTTCGTGGGCGGTAACTTCTCCCAGCGCGGGCTGCTGTTGTTTTTCAGCGCGCTTTTCATGGTGGCAATATGGCGGCGCTTCCAATTTTTCAAGCGGACCGCCCAGGCACATGGTCACCTGTCTGGACAGGTCTAGTCCTTATCCTGTTCGTGACGCCAGATGTGAAGCCCCACAGGTGTTGTGTCGGTGCATTACCTTAGGGGACTCCACTCAGCTGGATCTGGTCACAGGTAGGAGATCTTCTTCTTGTCGTGACGCCACTCTCAGTATTGCGGCCAGTAGGGACCGCCACTGCAGGTTGAGGGACGCCTGGGGCTGATGGTGAGTGCAGTTAGTTGGAATAGCCTCCTGAGAGTGAGGCAAGCCCCAGGGCCCTGTGTAGGTGCGTAGTACCACAAGGCGCAGAATAACTCCACACAGGCAGAATGTCTTTCAGGGTTTTTACTCACTTCAGGTGGCAGGGTGAGTAACCCGGGCGTAGCTGGGATGAACCAGGCGGGAACCAGGTGTCCTTCAGGCTGACTTGTGAGGGTGACTACCAACTCGCCTTCCTTAGCCCTTGGTGGTTTGGAGTGACCCCGACTTTGAGTCCCTATGGGGGTCACCCAGGGAAGTTGCTGAAGCCTCACTCCCCTTCGTTTGCCGTGTGCTTGTTGCCTGGGCCAGACCACTCCAGCTTCTTGCCTCCTGTGAGCTATGGGCCCTAACTGTGGCTACGTGGCTGCGGCTTTTGTGGTGTTGTGGCGTGGGCTTTGAGAGCCCCACACCGGCAGGTTTAGCAAAAGAAAGCTGGATCTATCTCCGCTCCGGGATCTGCCGCCCGTTTGGGCCTGGTACTCCCTAGCAGTCTCCTTACTTCCCACTCTGTGCTCTCTCTCTAGCTGGAGATGGGTTTCGGGTAGCCCTCCTAGTTGACCGTTCTCCCCCGTCGGTAGCCACTGCGCGGACGCTGTCAGACTACAGCAGCCCAGGGGAAGGGGTCAGCTCTCCTCGGAGCTCCCTGGACTCTGCTCTGAACTGGCTCACTGCTCCTCCTCTCCTGTTCTTGCCTACGCCACCTAGCAACCAGATTCTCTTACCACACCCCTTGAGAGGAGATGGAGGCTTTTGGCCCCCTCCACTATTCCAGTGAAGGTGAAGGCTTTTCCCCCTCCTGGGATCCCCAGGGGTCCTCTCATGGGTACATGTGTGAGACCTGATCACTATGCGCCTGTGTTCCACACCCCAGTCAGCCTTCTGGATTACCTGTATTGTACTGTCCCCAGCATGGGTGCAGTACTCAGTGGTGCCTGACCAGGTCAGGGGCGCCACATTTACTTTTGTGAATAAATGTCGTTTTTATTGCATCTGGACTTTTGCCTGCCGACTCTTTGTGCATCGGCCGATGAAGATACCGACACACACTCTCTCAACATTAAGGAAGTGATGAAGCCAGGGATGTGCCTTGCATGCAGTGCTGCCACGACTACACAGCCAGAGGCCTCCCTGGCTGGTCACTTCACTTGTGGGGATTGTGTGTTTGGGGGGCTATTTGGGGGGCTGTGTAGTTGGTGGGCAGTGTGGGGGGCTGTGTGTTTGGGGACTGTGTGTTTGGGGAACTGTGTTTGGGGGGCTGTGTGTTTGGTGACTGTGTTTGGGGGGCTGTTTTGGGGGCTGTGTAGTTGGTGGGCAGTGTGGTGGGCTGTGTGTTTGGGGACTGTGTGTTTGGGGGGCTGTTTGGGGGGCTGTGTAGTTGGTGGGCTGTGTGGGGGGCTGTGAGTTTGGGAACTGTGTGTTTGGGGAACTGTGTTTGGGGGGGCTGTGTAGTTGGTGGGCTGTGTGGAGGGCTGTGTGTTGGGGGGCTGTGTGTTTGGGGGGCTGTGTAGTTGGTGGGCTGTGTGGGGGGCTGTTTGTTTGGGGGGGCTGTGTGTTTGGGGGGCTGTGTAGTTGGTGGGCTGTGTGGGGGGCTGTTTGTTTGGGGGGGCTGTGTGTTTGGTGGGCAGTGTGGGGGGCTGTGTGTTTGGGGGCTGTGCATTTGGGGGCTGTGTGTTTGGGGGGCTGTGTAGTTGGTTGGCAGTGTGGGGAGCTGTGTGTTTGGGGACTGTGTGTTTGGGGGGCTGTTTGGGGGGCTGTGTGTTTGGGGACTTTGTGTTTGGGGACTGTGTGTTTGGGGGGCTGTGTAGTTGGTGGGCTGTGTGGGGGGCTGTGTGTTTGGGGAGCTGTGTAGTTGGTGAGCTGTGTGGGGAGCTGTGTGTTTGGGGACTGTGTGTTTGGGGGGCTGTGTCTTTGGGGGGCTGTGTGTTTGGAGGGCTGTTTGGGGGGCTGTGTAGTTGGTGGGCTGTGTAGGGGGCTGTGTGTTTGGGGTGCTGTGTGTTTGGGGGGCTGTGTCTTTGGGGGGCTGTGTGTTTGGAGGGCTGTTTGGGGGGCTGTGTAGTTAGTGGGCTGTGTGGGGGGCTGTGTGTTTGGGGGCTGTGTGTTTGGGGGGCTGTTTGGGGGGCTGTGTAGTTAGTGGGCTGTGTGGGGGGCTGTGTGTTTGGGGGGTCTGTGTGTTTGGGGGGCTGTGTGTTTGGGGGGTTGTGTGTTTGGGGGGGCTGTGTTTGGGGGGCTGTGTGTTTGGGGGGCTGTGTTTGGGGGGCTGTGTGTTTGGGGGTCTGTGTGTTTGGGGGGCTGTTGTTCCGTCCCCACTCACTGGTGGGGGATGAGTATGTATAGCGCTGGCCGGTCTGGCAGAGCGGATTCCTAGCAGCCATGCCTTCTCCGTGTGGTTCCTTAGCAACCATGGAAAATGTTTGGAGGCCGTTTTTTTTTAGTATGGTAAACAGATTTTCCTGCCGTTCATTTAATCAGACTCCTGGCATCTGCCGGCGATGACCTAATTTTATTCATCATTATTTCATGTAAAGTCCCGGCCATTTTTTTCTTTTTTTTTTCTTAAGAAGAACATAAAGATTTAATTCTTTCAGTTTCCATGCGGCAGACGTCTCCCCACGTCTCCTTGATGTCTCCCCACGTCTCCCCACGTCTCCCCACGTCTCCCCACGTCTCCTCACGTCTCCCCACGTCTTCCCACGTCTCCTCACGTCTTCCCATGTCTCCTCACGTCTCCCCACGTCTCCCCACGTCTCCCCGCGTCTCGCCGCGTCTCCCCCACGTCTCCCCACGTCTCCCCACGTCTCCCCACGTCTCCCCACGTCTCCCCACGTCTCCCCCCATGTCTCCCCACGTCTCCTTCACGTCTCCCCACGTCTCCCCACGTCTCCCCACGTCTCCTCACGTCTCCCCACGTCTCCTCACGTCTCCCCACGTCTCCTCACGTCTCCTCACGTCTTCCCACGTCTCCTCACGTCTTCCCACGTCTCCTCACGTCTCCCCACGTCTCCCCACGTCTCCCCACATCTCCCCGCGTCTCGCTGCGTCTCCCCCACGTCTCCCCACGTCTCCTCACGTCTCCCCACGTCTCCTCACGTCTCCCCACGTCTCCTCACGTCTTCCCACGTCTCCCCACGTCTCCCCACGTCTCCCCACGTCTCCCCACATCTCCCCGCGTCTCGCCGCGTCTCCCCCACGTCTCCCCCCATGTCTCCCCACGTCTCCTTCACGTCTCCCCACGTCTCCCCACGTCTCCTCACGTCTCCCCACGTCTCCTCACGTCTTCCCACGTCTCCTCACGTCTTCCCATGTCTCCTCACGTCTCCCCACGTCTCCCCACGTCTCCCCACATCTCCCCGCGTCTCGCCGCGTCTCCCCACGTCTCCCCACATCTCCCCACGTCTCCCTACGTCTCCTCGATGTCTCCCCACGTCTCCCCACGTCTCCTTCACGTCTCCCCCCATGTCTCCCCACGTCTCCTTCACGTCTCCCCACGTCTCCCCACGTCTCCTCACGTCTCCTCACGTCTCCCCACGTCTCCTCACGTCTCCCCACGTCTCCTCACGTCTCCCCACGTCTCCTCGATGTCTCCCCACGTCTCCCCACATCTCCCCCCATGTCTCCCCACGTCTCCGTCACGTCTCCCCACGTCTCCCCACGTCTCCCCACGTCTCCTCGATGTCTCCCCACGTCTCCCCACATCTCCCCCCATGTCTCCCCACGTCTCCGTCACGTCTCCCCACGTCTCCCCACGTCTCCCCACGTCTCCTCACGTCTCCCCAAGTCTCCCCACGTCTCCCCACGTCTCCTCACGTCTTCCCACGTCTCCTTCACGTCTTCCCACATCTCCTCACGTCTCCCCACATCTCCCCACGTCTCCTCACGTCTCCCCACGTCTCCTCACGTCTTCCCACGTCCCCTCCATGTCCCCTCCACGTCTCCCCACGTCTCCCCACATCTCCTCCACGTCTCCCCACATCTCCTCGATGTCTCCCCACGTCTTCCCACGTCTCCCCACATCTCCCCACGTCTCCTCCACGTCTCCCCACGTCTCCCCACGTCTCCCCACATCCCCTCCACGTCTCCCCACGTCTCCCCACATCTCCTCCACGTCTCCTCACGTCTCCCCACATCTCCTCGATGTCTCCCCACGTCTCCCCACGTCTCCTCACATCTCCCCATGTCTCCCCATGTCTCCTCCACGTCTCCTCCACGTCTCCACAGCTCCATGGCTTCACGTCTCCACGTTTCCACGGCTTTATTAGCCCAAAATAAACTCTTTAAGCCTCTAATGGCGCATTATTAACTCTTCTGCAAATTAGTGGAAAAAGAGCGGAGAGCGGCCATTAGCTGATTACCAGAGTAATTAACTCCCATTAGCCCCGAATGGCAGAGGGCACTTCATTACGAGATTGCCGTGACTAACAATGTCTGTGACTGATTAGCGTGGCCTCAGGGTGCGGGACCTCAGTAATATATTGGCCCCTGGATAGCGGCGCCTCAGGGTGCGGGACCTCAGTAATATATTGGCCCCTGGATAGCGGCGCCTCAGGGTGCGGGACCTCAGTAATATATTGGCCCCTGGATAGCGGCGCCTCAGGGTGCGGGACCTCAGTAATATATTGGCCCCTGGATAGCGGGGCCTTAGGGTGCAGGACCTCTGTAATATATAGGCCCCCTGGATAGCAGGCCTTAGGGTGTGGGACCACTGTAATATATGGGCCCCTGGATAGCGGGGCCTCAGGGTTCAGGACCACTGCAATATATGGGCCCCTGGATAGCGGAGCCTTAGGGTGTGGGACAACTCCAATATATGGGCCCCTGAATAGCGGGGCCTTAGGGTGCGAAACCACTGTAATATATGGGCCCCTGGATAGCGATGCCTCAGGGTGTAGCACCTCAGTAATATATGGGCCCCTGGATGGCGGGGCCTGAGGGTGCGGGACCTCTGTGATATATGGGTCCCTGGATAGCGGGGCATCAGGGTGCGGGACCACTGTAATATATGGGCCCCTGGATAGTGGGGCCTCAGGGTGCAGGACCACTGTAATATATTGGCCCCTGGATAGCGTGGCCTCAGGGTGCGGGACCACTGTAATATATGAGCCCCTGGATAGCGTGGCCTCAGGGTGCGGGACCTCAGTAATATATGGGCCCCTGGATAGTGGGGCCTTAGGGTGCGGGACCTCTGTAATATATGGGCCCCTGAATAGCGGTACCTCAGGGTGCGGGATCACTGTAATATATGGGCCCCTGGATAGCAGGGCCTTAGTGTGCAGGACCACTGTAATATATGGACCCCTGGATAGCGGTGCCATAGGGTGTCATACCACTGTAATATATGAGCCCTTGGATAGCAGGGCCTTAGGGTACAGGACCACTGCAAAATATGGGTCCCTGAATAGCGGGGCCTCAGGGTTTGGGACCACTGTAATATATGGGCCCCTGGATAGCGGGGCATCAGGGTTTGGAACCATTGTAATATATGAGCCCCTGGATATTGGGGCCTCAGGGTGCAGGACCACTGTAATATATGGGCCCCTGGATAGCGGGGTCATAGGGTGTCGGATCACTGTAATATATGAGCCCCTGGGTAGCAGGGCTTTAGGGTGTTGGACCACTGTAATATATGGGCCTCTAGGCATTGAAAAATCTGGGGCCCCGGGGGCGATATGACAATCGTACTGTATGTAGGAGGTATAAACCCAGTCACCACCATAGATATATAGTGATCTAAATACACACAGGAGCAGAGTGTATAGAAAATAATTGTTCCCTGGTGGGCTGGTGGGATAGTTATTCACTAAACAGCATGTAATAGTATAGAAGGTGTCTAGTCTAAAATGAGCAATGGTATATACAGTATAGCACCATAGTCCTGCTGAGACGTGGTACATAGATGATTGCACTGTGGTAGCCGGTGACTGTCAGTATCTTCATTCTCAGGGATTTAGAGCAGAATTACTTATCAGATAGATTGCATGGTTAATAACGACATAATATAATGCTTAGTATTGCAGTGTAATCAGGGTTTGTGATCCCTGGTGGTCCAGTGGTCCATTAACCAAACATTGCCTGAGCATATGTACCGCCCCGCGGGCTCAGCTGCGACCGCCGAGCCACTCGGCTGAGACCGTCGAGCCGCTCGGATCCATGCTCGTACTGCGGGTAGTGGCTCGAGCCTCTCACGGACCCAGGGGTCACGTCGCTCTGCAAGGGGGTTGGCGCTACACGCGGGGATTTGGGTGTTTGGTTTGAAATGATAGTTCGTGACGCCACCCACGGGTTGTGGTGATTGTAGACACCACCGCTGCGGTGAAAGTGTGGGGACCCCCGGGAGCGGTGTAGTAGCGCAGCTAGGTGTTGACCCCTCCGTGGGTAGGGGATGTTGGTCCCGGGGTCCGGCGGGCCGGGGCCCGGGAGCAGGGTATAGTGTTGCGGGGCAGCGCGGCATGGTGCCTGATGGCACTGGTGTACTCACTCTGACACAAGACACTGGAGTCACTGGTAAAGCAAACGGAGTGATGAACGGGGCCCGCAGCCGGCTGCAGCTTTTCCCAGGTTAGGTTGGTGGTGTCCGCCTTTCTCCTGCACCTCTGTGTGTGAATCTTGACTCCTGTGCCTAGACACCGGTAGTCCGCTCCCCGACGTGTATCTGTGGCGCCCCTGAGGCTTCCGTCGCCACAGAGATATTGCACCTCAGCCACAGGTGTGATGTCCCCTCCTGGGTAAGAATGAGGTCATATACCGGTCCACAGACTAACCAATTGGTAGGCATACACTGGGTCAGGGATAGTGGCAGCAACCCCCATAGATGTATTCATGGGGCCATAAGTCCCATTTCTGGTCCCAATAGTGTGGGTGGGGCCTAGTCAGTGGGTGTGTGGGAGGAGTCAGAAAGTGTGAGTAGACAGGGAACGAGGAAGTTCAAAAGTCTGTCAGAAGGAGCAGGGGAGTCAAGAGAGCAGTCTGTGAGAGGGAGGAGGAGAGGGAGGAGAGGGAGGGGAGGGAGGAGAGGGAGGAGGAGAGGGAGGGGAGGGAGGAGGAGAGGAGGGAGGAGAGGGAGGAGAGGGAGGAGGAGAGGGAGGAGGAGAGGGAGGAGGAGAGGGAGGAGGAGAGGAGGGAGGAGAGGAGGGAGGAGAGGAGGGAGGAGAGGGAGGAGGAGAGGGAGGAGGAGAGGGAGGAGGAGAGGGAGGAGGAGAGGGAGGAGGAGAGGGAGGAGGAGAGGGAGGAGGAGAGGGAGGAGGAGAGGGAGGAGGAGAGGGAGGAGGAGAGGGAGGAGGAGAGGGAGGAGGAGAGGGAGGAAGTTACCTCAGGAGAGTGAAGAAGAGGAAGGAAGTTCCTGGTGGAGATCCTGGGGTCTAGTTAGGCCCAGGTGACACCTAAAGAAAGAAAGGATTCCAGGGCCACGGAAGGGCATATTGGCTCGTGGCCTGTTCCACTGGAAGATCGGGTGGAGGGATCTGGCTGCATTCGGGGACGGTCCCCAGACAGAGGGAAGAAAGACAATTCCTCAAAAGTAACACTGAAGGCCTGGGGTGGTTGCAAGCGCCCAGGGCCACAACCTGCCACAGATCCCCGGTGAAGGGAGCAAGATACAACCACGGTTAGCCCCCTTTGTACAGGCCCTGTGGTGGAGGCCGAGACCAGTTCAACTAATAGAGTCGAGGCTAAGAAGTCAGTCAGGAAAGAGACACGGGAGGGGTGCACCGGTATGGACCTCTGAACTACCAGGGATCGGCGGCAGCCCCTGACAGTGGATCCTGGCACTCCGTGGGCAACCGGTCCGTGGCCGAATTGAACTGAACAGTGAGTAAAACATCTGAACTGCAAGCCTGTGTCTGTTCCTTTCTACTGCCCTGTCGGCCCTGCACCTCGTCCACAAACACCATAGACTTTACCAAGCACCAAAGGTTGCCCCGAGGTACCCGCTCTACCTGTGGAGAGCAAGAAACACCTCAGCTGCCATAACATCAGCCCCGGAGGCCCCTTCCAGCAGCTGCGGCTCCATAGCTGCAAATTACCACAGGTGGCGTCACGAATCTTATATAAACCTTAACACTGTCATCACCCCAATATCGCCACTTTTAATTGACTCTACCAGGGTCACGGAGTCGGGCCCCGCCACCGCTGACTACCCCGGACTAGTCCGGCCCGACACCGAGTCACCTAAGGCCCTGGGGTGGCGAGTCATATCTGTCTTAGGAGCCCGTTTGCCCGCAGACGCTGGCCCTTTGGATCTCTGGCCCTTGGCGGTGGCACTTATCCGGGATGGTTGGGCTGTTGCCTTCAATCGGAACTTAGGTGGGAATGAACCCCTGAGGTCCAGACCGCAATCAGTTAATTTGACTATGTTGGTGGCTTCTAGCCTAGTTCGGGGTCTAAGTACCCTGCCTGGTGCTCCGGTATCCAGTTGGCTCCCCGGTTCGGTTCCGGCGGGCCACTACCCTGTCCCGGTCCCTTACGGTTCCACCGGTCGTTTTCCCGGTCTCCTGCAGGCGGCCACTACCATCTGCCTCCTTGCCAGTGGCGACTGGGATACGACCCAGCCACCTGGTAGTCTATGGGCAGCCTGGACACAGGACTGCTCGTGAGCTTGAACTTGACTCTTCCCGAGCCCGAGCTAAACCAGACTCGATACTTGGGTTCCCGCCTACAGGCCTGTGAACTCCTCGGTGGGTGGAGCCAACCGCCTGGCTCCACCCCCCCTGGTGTGGACATCAAACCTGGAGGGTCGTGACAAGGCTTTTAAGTTTGACTGATGTTACCTAACTGGGAAAGGGGTGTGGTGTTGTGTGTGACTACCTGGGACGACCTGACTAGTCCAGGGCGTCACACATACACCAATAGTACATAGTCCAAGGTGTAATATGCCGTTTGTTACAAAGAACTGGTACCTGACCTGTGAGAGCTACAGTACAATGCAGCTGGGATGGCGAGGGACCTGACAGCGACGCAGATCTCCGTGTGAGAGCCCATCCACCATCGGCACTTGCCACATCCAATTGGGCTTAAAGTGCCTAATTCCGGAAATACATTGGACCGCAAACATATAAAGTGCCCAAATCTTGGACCTAAGTTTTATATGTAATATGTACTTTGTATTTCTAAGCTCCTCTTCCCCAAGAGTGATTTTTCCCTGGTGGTCCAGTGGTTCTATGTATCATTTTTCATTCCCTAATTCTGTTTCTTTTACAATTGGGGTTACTGACGGTGATGACCCAGGGGCTCACAATGACCAGGGCCAGATATACTTTGCTTCTGTCCTCTGTGGTATATACAGTTGTAAAATATGTAATTTGCTGCTATAAAACCAAAATATAATTGTAAGTTTACAAATTCCGGATATTTTAGCAGTTTTTAAAGCAACATCTGCTGAATATTTTACGAGGTCCTCTGGATGTGGGCCAGGACAGTGAGTGCACGGTGCTCGCGTGGAGCTTAGTTATTGTACACAGCATTGCTTATGTACAGTGAGTGCATGGTGGCCGCGTGGAGCTTGGTTATTGTACACAGCATTGCTTATGTACAGTGAGTGCACGATGGCCACGTGGAGCTTAGTTATTGTGCACAGCATTGCTTATGTACAGTGAGTGCACGGTGGCCGCGTGGAGCTTAGTTATTGTGCACATCATTGCTTATGTACAGTGAGTGCACAGTGGTCGTGTGGAGCTTAGTTACAGTACACAGCATTGCTTATGTACAGTGAGTGCACGGTGGCCGCGTGCAGCTTAGTTATTGTGCACAGCATTGCTTATGTACAGTGAGTGCACGGTGGCCGCGTGGAGCTTAGCTATTGTACACAGCATTGTTTATGTACAGTGAGTGCACAGTGGTCGCGTGGAGCTTAGTTACAGTACACAGCATTGCTTATGTACAGTGAGTGCACAGTGGTCGCGTGGAGCTTAGTTACAGTACACAGCATTGCTTATGTACAGTGAGTGCACGGTGGCCGCGTGGAGCTTAGTTATTGTACAGAAGAGCATTGCTTATGTACAGTGAGTGCACAGTGGTCGCGTGGAGCTTAGTTATTGTACACAGCATTGCTTATGTACAGTAAGTGCACGATGGCCGCGTGGAGCTTAGTTATTGTACATAGCATTGCTTATGTACAGTGAGTGCACAGTGACCGCGTGGATCTTAGTTATTGTACACAGCATTGCTTATGTACAGTGAGTGCACAGTGGCCGCATGGAGCTTAGTTATTGTACAGAGCATTGCTTATGTACAGTGAGTGCACGATGGCCGCGTGGAGCTTAGTTTTTGTACACAGCATTGCTTATGTACAGTGAGTGCACGATGGCCGCATGGAGCTTGGTTATTCTGCACAGCATTGCTTATGTACAGTGAGTGCATGATGGCTGCGTGGAGCTTAGTTATTGTGCACAGCATTGCTTATGTACAGTGAGTGCACAGTGGTCGCGTGGAGCTTAGTTATTGTACACAGCATTGCTTATGTACAGTGAGTGCACGGTGGCCGCGTGGAGCTTAGTTATTGTACACAGCATTGCTTATGTACAGTGAGTGCACGGTGGCCGCGTGAAGCTTAGTTATTATACACAGCATCGCTTATGTACAATGAGTGCACGGTGGCCGCGTGGAGCTTAGTTATTGTACAGAGCATTGCTTATGTACAGTGAGTGCACAGTGGTCGCGTGGAGCTTAGTTATTGTGCACAGCATTGCTTATGTACAGTGAGTGCACGGTGGCCGCGTGGAGCTTAGTTATTGTACACAGCATTGCTTATGTACAGTTAGTGCACGGTGGCCGCGTGGAGCTTAGTTATTGTACACAGCATTGCTTATGTACAGTTAGTGCACGGTGGCCGCGTGGAGCTTAGTTATTGTACACAGCATTGCTTATGTACAGTTAGTGCACGGTGGCCGCGTGGAGCTTAGTTATTGTACACAGCATTGCTTATGTACAGTGAGTGCACGGTGGCCGCGTGGAGCTTAGTTATTGTACACAGCATTGCTTATGTACAGTGAGTGCACAGTGGTCGCGTGGAGCTTAGTTATTGTACACAGCATTGCTTATGTACAGTGAGTGCACGGTGGTCGCGTGGAGCTTAGTTATTGTACACAGCATTGCTTATATACAGTGAGTGCACAGTGGTCGCGTGGAGCTTAGTTATTGTACACAGCATTGCTTATGTACAGTGAGTGCACGATGGCCGCGTGGAGCTTGGTATTGTGCACAGCATTGCTTATGTACAGTGAGTGCACAGTGGCCGCGTGGAGCTTGGTATTGTGCACAGCATTGCTTATTTACAGTGAGTGCACAGTGGTCGCGTGGAGCTTAGTTATTGTACACAGCATTGCTTATGTACAGTGAGTGCACAGTGGTCGCGTGGAGCTTAGTTATTGTACAGAGCATTGCTTATGTACAGTGAGTGCACAGTGGCCGCGTGGAGCTTAGTTATTGTACACAGCATTGCTTATGTACAGTAAGTGCACGATGGCCGCGTGGAGCTTAGTTATTGTACACAGCATTGCTCATGTACAGTAAGTGCACGATGGCCGCGTGGAGCTTAGTTATTGTACACAGCATTGCTTATGTACAGTGAGTGCACGGTGGTCGCGTGGAGCTTAGTTATTGTGCACAGCATTGCTTACATACAGTGAGTGCACAGTGGTCGCGTGGAGCTTAGTTACAGTACACAGCATTGCTTATGTACAGTGAGTGCACGATGGCCTTGTGGAGCTTGGTTATTGTGCACAGCATTGCTTATGTACAGTGAGTGCACGGTGGCTGCGTGGAGTTGGTTATTGTCCACAGCATTGCTTATGTACAGTGAGTGCACGGTGGTCGCGTGGAGCTTAGTTATTGTACACAGCATTGCTTATGTACAGTCAGTGCACGGTGGCCATGTGGAGCTTAGTTATTGTACACAGCATTGCTTATGTACAGTGAGTGCACAGTGGTCGCGTGGAGCTTAGTTATTGTACACAGCATTGCTTATGTACAGTGAGTGCACAGTGGCCGCGTGGAGCTTAGTTATTGTACACAGCATTGCTTATGTACAGTGAGTGCACGATGGCCGCGTGGAGCTTGGTATTGTGCACAGCATTGCTTATGTACAGTGAGTGCACAGTGGCCGCGTGGAGCTTGGTATTGTGCACAGCATTGCTTATGTACAGTGAGTGCACAGTGGTCGCGTGGAGCTTAGTTATTGTACACAGCATTGCTTATGTACAGTGAGTGGCTGCGTGGAGCTTAGTTACAGTACACAGCATTGCTTATGTACAGTGAGTGGCTGCGTGGAGCTTAGTTTTTGTACACAGCATTGCTTATGTACAGTAAGTGCACGGTGGTCGCGTGGAGCTTAGTCACAGTACACAGCATTGCTTATGTACAGTGAGTGCACAGTGGTCGCGTGGAGCTTAGTTATTGTACACAGCATTGCTTATGTACAGTGAGTGGCTGCGTGGAGCTTAGTTACAGTACACAGCATTGCTTATGTACAGTGAGTGGCTGCGTGGAGCTTAGTTATTGTACACAGCATTGCTTATAGTGGAGCGGATACATCAGGCTTCAGGCCGACCTCTCACCACTGTCTTTTCTTGGCTTCTCCAATTCATAAATTCATCAGGATTTTCCCAGGATGTCATTTCTGGCAAATCATCCCCATGCATGCCTCTCACTAATGGAGCGGTGGCATCCTGACCTCAGGAAATACAGGGGCCACAAGAAAACACAGAGCCGGGTTCAAGGCTGGGGCTATGAACTCCAGATTTCATGGTGAGGTCACTCCGGGGTCGGGAAGCCATTGTGTGACGAACACTTCTATTTAAATCCTTTCATGTAAAAGGGAAATAGAGAAGCAAAGTGGGAAGAGGTCACATTGTAGGGTCCCGGTGGTGTGTGGCCTATGGGGAGAGACGTAAAATATTAAGGGGGAATCGCAGCTAAAACATGCGATCCGCAGACCTTCACTTAACCCCATCAATATGGGCTGGAGATCAGTGAAACGCGTGGCTCCAAAGCAGCCGGACCTTACTTGTGATGTTATTCCAATCTATTAGAGTAGGGATGAGACTGATCCCTATAAATTATCCACAACAATCTGGAAAAATTGTAGATGGAAATTACTGAAATGGACGACCATCGCTAGAGGCTGCGTAACAGTGACCTACAGATCAGACGGCCATGATATATAATACCCCATATATATAGGGGTGGACATACCGCATTAACGGCCAAAGCAGCTGCACGGGGTTCCTAACGAGGCTGAGGAAGAGCATGGAAGGCAGAAACATCACCAGTGATCCACAGGCTGCACTATAGCAAGGCCGAGGAAGAGCATGGAAGGCAGAAACATCACCAGAGATCCACAGGCTGCACTATAGCAAGGCCGAGGAAGAGCATGGAATGCAGAAACATCACCAGTGATCCACAGGCTGCACTATAGCAAGGCCGAGGAAGAGCATGGAAGCCAGAAACATCACCAATGATCCACAGGCTGCACTATAGCAAGGCCGAGGAAGAGCATGGAAGGCAGAAACATCACCAGTGATCCACAGGCTGCACTATAGCAAGGCCGAGGAAGAGCATGGAAGGCAGAAACATCACCAGTGATCCACAGGCTGCACTATAGCAAGGCCGAGGAAGAGCATGGAAGGCAGAAACATCACCAGAGATCCACAGGCTGCACTATAGCAAGGCCGAGGAAGAGCATGGAAGGCAGAAACATCACCAGTGATCCACAGGCTGCACTATAGCAAGGCCGAGGAAGAGCATGGAAGCCAGAAACATCACCAATGATCCACAGGCTGCACTATAGCAAGGCTGAGGAAGAGCATGGAAGGCAGAAACATCACCAATGATCCACAGGCTGCACTATAGCAAGGCTGAGGAAGAGCATGGAAGGCAGAAACATCACCAGTGATCCACAGGCTGCACTATAGCAAGGCTGAGGAAGAGCATGGAGGGCAGAAACATCACCAATGATCCACAGGCTGCACTATAGCAAGGCTGAGGAAGAGCATGGAGGGCAGAAATGACTCGCCCACCCCAGGGCTATGGGACACCCGGTGCCGGGCCGGACTAGTCCGGTGGTAGTCAGTGGTGGCTGGGCCCGGCTCCGTGGCCCTGGTGGGTGTCAGTTGAATATGTGGCTGATGAGTTAAAGTTAATGTTCGTGACGCCACCTGTGGTATGCGGCTATTAAGCCGCCGCTGCTATGGGAGAACTCCGGGGTGATGTTATGGCAGCTATGATGGTACTGCTCCCCACAGGTGGAGCGATGCCCCGGGATACCGTTGGTGCCCGTGAAAGTCTATGGTGTTGTGTGGCTAACACGGTGCAGGGCCGACAGGCGAGGAAAGAACCAGGCACAAACAACAGTCTCTTTACCTTCTCCTCTTTTACTCTGGGAACAGTCCAGTCCTGGGAGACCGTTACAGGTGGTAATGGGGATCCGGTCGGCCTGGAAGTACTTGGGATGATCTTTCTGGCCAGCTGAGTATGAGGCCTACTCCTGTACTTTGCTTTGTGATGATAGGACCCTGCTTCTCTGAATCCAGCAATGGCCCTCTTCGCTGCTGGGACCAATAGCACGTCCCTTCTTTCTGTAGGTGGCTGCGCAGACCCTCTCTCTGGTGCTTCTCCGCTGGAGTCCACACCGGGCCCTGATGCTGCAGCTGTACCTTGGATGTTTCTGGGCCAGGGGCTTGCAGCTCTCCTGCCCTTCGGACTCGGCTACCAGGGACGGATTTTATACCCTGGCAACCACAGACTCCGATGTCTGAGTCTCTCTGCTGCCTCTCAGCTATTCCTGCTTCTCTGGGCCAAGCTGCTCCAGCTCTAGGCCCCAGATTCACAGGACAGCTCACTCTGCGTCTGTTCACTTCCACTACTCCCTTCAGACTGACTCACTTCCTCCCTCTGGTCAGGTAGAGGAAGGCTCCCTGGAATTCCAGGTTCAGAGCTCCCCCTGCTGGCCGGAGGGAGAACTGTGTTGGGTGTTAAACCTGCTGGCCAATGGATCTCCCAATTACCTCCAGGCTCAGCATTAACCCTTTGGGAGGGCAATGCTGTTGTGGCGACCAGGTCCTAGGGCGCCACACTCCCCCTTAGTTAAATTCAGTACTCCCGGACTGTGGAAACAAAACATAACATGTCATACATTTCATCCCAATATGGGAGGCACATTCTCTTTAACGTTACAAATTCAAACAGTACTATAAGAGTCCAGTGTGGCTCCCTGCCGGGTGTCCATTACACTGCTCCATGGGGGACCCGCCGCGATAAAACCCCCAACGTAGGCTCTGGGCGTGCGTCAGAGCATTGATGACCCCACTCTATGCACGCCGGACGGGTTTTTCTTCAGGGGTGTCGAGCACACTGGTGCTAACTATGAACAATTTAGGTGTTGGCCACCCATAGTCCAGTGGCCCAATTGTCCATTTTCACAATCAAAGAAAAAGAAAAACATTTTGTACACAACATTACAGACATTTCGCATAACTATTTACATTCCAATAAATACTCTTTCTTTCTCCTTTATACATTTGATTCCCTATACCTTAGAGGGGGTTGTCCCCGAGTGCTGCGTTGGGACCTGCGTAGCTCTGGTGTTTGTCCCTGACTACTTAGTGTGTCTCCTATCTCAGCACTACCGGTAGGCCTAACCCCAATAGGTATGCATGATGATCGCCCATGTGGTCTAAGAGTCGCCAAGGGTATGACAGGTTCACCACTGACAGGGGGTTGATCCTCCTGTTCCACTGCTGGCGTGTCACCTCGTGTCGGGGCGGACGGTTCTTTGGGTGGATCCGGAACCTGTTCTGTTTCTGGCTCGACCAACTGTGGGAACGTCAGGACCGGTACCACTACGGCACCATTTATGCGGGTCCAAGTCTTGGGGAATTTGCCGAGGATTGTTTGTATCATCTCTTCCCCCTCTTCTCGAACTTCCTCCACTTCCTTTTGAACTTTGCACCGCTCAGGGCACGTCTTCAGGCGGTCTCTGGATACTGCTTGACAAGTCTTGCCTTCATCCTTGCTTATGAGGCACACCTTACTGTTGTCAAAGTTGGAGGGGATAATGGTGTAGGGCTCGTTTTCCCACTGATCATCCAATTTATGCGCCTTCCGCTTCTTCTTGAGGACTTGTTCTCCAGGTGCTAAGGGAGTTGCTGGGGCTGTTTGATTGTAATGCTGTTCTTGTCTCGTTCTTGCTTGAGACAGGCTCCTCTCTACGCACTCCTGGACCTTACGGTACCGCTGCTGCCGTTCTGTATCCCAATCCTCTATTTCTTGAACCGCCTCAGGCGACACAGTCCCCATCTCAAAGTCTACAGGCAACTTGCCTGGTCTGGCTCGCATCAGGTAAGCGGGGCTGCAGTTGGTCGAATTCACTGGGATGTGGTTGTACAGGTCTACCAGATCTGGCAACTTTTCTGGCCATTGGTTCCTTTCCTCCAGCGGTAGGGTCTTCAGCATATCAATAACCACATGGTTCATTTTCTCGCACAGTCCATTGGTTTGGGGGTGGTACGGTGTGGTTCGGATTTTCTTACAACCGTACATGTTACAGAACTCTTGGAACACTTCAGCCTCGAATGCAGGACCCTGATCAGTCAGTACCCTTTCCGGATAGCCGTGAGGTCGGCAAAAGGATGCCTGGAACGCTCTAGCTGCTGTCCTGGCTGTCTGGTCCTTCACAGGCACTACTACCAGGAAACGAGAGTAATGGTCCACAATGGTGAGGGCGTACACATAGCCTGACCGGCTTGGTGTTAACTTCACGTGGTCCAGGGCCACCAACTCCAGGGGCTGCTTTGTGACAATTGGCTGCAAGGGAGACCTTTGGCTGGCATCGTCTTTCCGCCTCAGGTTACACGGGCCACAGTCTCGGCACCACTTCTCGATCATCTTTCTCATGTGCACCCAATAGAACCGATCACGGAGTAGGGCCTCCAACTTCTTCCACCCGAAGTGTCCTGCGTTATCATGATACGCTGCTAGGACCATTGGAGCATCTCTCTGCGGAACCACTATCTGCCAGACAAGTTCATTTGTTCGATAGTTGACATATCTCTTGCAGAGCTTGCCTTGGTAGGTGAACAGTCGTCCCCTCTCCTTCCACAGCTGCTGGGCTTCCTCTGGAGCGTCTGGGCCAAGATGGGTCTCAGCTTGCGCTAGCTTCTCTTTGACCAATCGCACGGCCGGTCACCGTTCTGTGTTTCTTCCCAATTATGGTGGAGTAAGGGGTTGACCGGGACCCCGTGCTGGCTTGAGCGCTTCACTCCCACAGCATGCTCACACTGGGACACACCTTGGTGATGGAAAGCCGGTAACTCTATCTCTTCGAGTTCATCCAGGTCTTCTCCAGATTCGGGTAAGTGAGGCATTCTGGACAGCGCATCAGCATTGTTATTCTTCTTGCCAGCCCGATACTTGATGGTAAAGTCAAAGTTAGACAGCCGGGCCATCCACCGCTGTTCCAACGCACCTAACTTGGCTGTTGCCAGGTGTGTCAACGGATTGTTGTCCGTGAAGATGGTGAACTTGGCCGACGCCAGATAGTGCTTGAAGCGTTCAGTCACTGCCCAAACAATAGCGAGGAACTCCAGCTTGAAGGAACTGTAGTTTTCTGGATTCCTTTCTGTGGGCCGAAGCTTCCTACTGGCGTACGCTATCACCTTCTCTCTGCCTCCCTGCACCTGGGACAACACGGCTCCCAGGCCCACGTTGCTGGCGTCTGTATACAGTACAAACGGCTGGCTGTAGTCAGGGTAGGCCAGAATTTCTTCTCCCGTGAGAGCCCCTTTCAGCTGGACAAAGGATGTTTCTAGTTGGCTGCTCCATTCAAAGGGAGGGCTCTGCTTCTTAGCCTGCTTTGGCTGGCCCACCAGGAGATCTTGAAGGGGCGCTGCTATCTTGGTGAAACCATCAATGAACCTTCGGTAGTAGCCCACCAGCCCAAGGAACTGCCGCACCTCCTTTACCGTGGTGGGTCTTGGCCAGTCCTTGATTACGGTGACTTTCTCCGGATCAGGTGCCACACCTTCTGCGCTGACCACATGACCCAGGTACTGTACCTTTGGCTTCAAGAGGTGACATTTGGACGGCTTGATCTTCAGGCCATATTTTGACAAAGACTCAAACACTTCTGCTAAGTGCTTCAGGTGGTCTTCATAAGTCTTGGAGTAGACTATGACGTCATCCAGGTACAACAGCACGGTTTCGAAGTTGTGGTGGCCCAAGCAGCACTCCATCAACCGTTGGAATGTCCCTGGGGCGTTGCAGAGCCCGAATGGCATACAGTTGAACTCGCAGAGGCCCATTGGCGTCGTGAATGCAGTCTTCTCCTTGTCCGCCTCTGCCACGGGAACCTGCCAATACCCACTGGTGAGATCCAAGGTGGAGAAATAGTTAGCTGACTTTAAGGCTGTTAGTGACTCCTCTATTCTGGGTAGTGGATAAGCATCTTTATGTGTAATGCGGTTAATTTGCCTGTAATCTACACACATTCTCATTGTACCATCTTTTTTCTTTACGAGCACTAGTGGAGCTGCCCAGGGGCTACAACTATCTCTGATAACCCCAGCCTCCTTCATTTCCCGTAACATTTCTTTGGCACGCTGATACTGTGCGGGGGGTACAGGGCGGTATCTCTCTTTAACGGGAGGATGATCACCCGTGGGGATTTGATGTTTAACCCCTTTCACCTGCCCAAAATCTAGGGGGTGTTTGCTGAAGACCCGCTCGTACTCCTGTACCACCCGGTAAACCCCATGCTTTTGGTGTGAGGGGGTGGAGTCGGTGCCCACATGTAAGTTTTGGCACCAGTCTTCCAGCTGCCCCTTGGAGCCATTGTCTTCCGCCTGGTCGGACGGGATCAAGGGTTCCACTGCTTTGATGGTGTTGTTGCTGACAGTGTACAGTTTTGCTACAGTGGCGTACCGGGGCAATTTGGCTTCCTCCTCCCCACAATTCAGGACACGGATGGGCACTCTCCCCTTGCGGACGTCTGCTACCCCTCTGGCTATCAGGACTCCAGGCCTGCTGTCTGAATACACCGGTTCTACCAAGGCATGGTAATCCTGACCCTTGAGGCCTATTGCTGCCCGACACCATATCAACATTTCACTTCTTGGGGGTATTGCAATGGGGAGGGGGTCACTTACCCTCACACTGCCAATTTCTCCTCCGGCCAGCTCTACCTGCTGCCTCCTCATCAGGGCTCTGATCTCCCTCTGTAGGGCACGCTGCTGCCCGGAGCTGGCAGTTTCAGACGCCTGTTGCAACAAAATTATCACTTCGGCAACACAATTTTCTATCACATTTGTACCAATGGTTACCAATGGGTCAGATTCTTTGCGATCAATATCTACAATTATCATCCCCTGACATGGCAATTCTACCCGCCCCACTTTAATGGTTACTTCTTTGTACCCAATTTGAGGTAAGGGCTGACCATTACTGGCCACAATTGTTAAATCATCATCTGGGCCATGGTCAATGTCTGCATCAGCCCAATATCTTTTGTACAGTTTGTAGGGGATGGTTGTTACCTGGGACCCCGTATCCAGGAGGGCATTCAAAGGGATCCCATCCAGCACAATAGGAAGGACCGGTCGTCCTCCCACATACTTGCTGCGGCTGGGTGTTGAGCCGGGCTTCCTTACACCTGGGGGTCGGCTCCTGGCCCCAGGCTCGGCCCATTTAAAGGACAGTATCGTGCAATGTGGCCCGCCTGGCTGCAGCGGCGGCAGATCGGTTGTCCCGTCGAATCATACCGGTCTGTGTCTCTGCCTCGGGTCGGCGGAACCCTCCTCTGTCGCATCCATGGGACGTCATCTGGGCTGGAGGCCAACTCGATTCTTGCAGGCGATGGGGTCACTTGTAGAGACTGCACGGTCTTGGCAAGGGCAGCTACAGTCTTGGTCAGCTCCTGGACCTGCTGTCTGAGCTCTGCAGTGGGATCCTTATCCAGGGACTGCGCCTCAGCCCCTGCAGTGGCTCGTGTTGCAGGCACCACCCCGGGGTACGTGATAGCAAGAGGCCGGAGGGGTACTGGGTCATTCGGTGTAGATTCTCTCAGTACCCGGATGGCCTGGTCCTTAAACTTTGCAAAGTCCAGAGCAGGGTTCTGCAGGACCATGATACGCAGCTGGGTCCTGTGGGCATCTGACAGGAGCCCCTCTATGAACTGCTCAGTTAGGAGTTTGTGTTCCTCACGTACACTCTCTGGGTCCACTTGTTTAACCGCTTTCAGGGCCTCCTGCAGGTTTAAGGCATAGTCCCTTATGCTGTCTGTGGCCCGCTGCTTGCACCCAAAGAATCTCATCTTTATCTCTGCTGCGGTGCGGGTGTCAAAAGTACTCTTTAGCTTGGCCAGTATCTGGGTTACTGTCCCTTTATCTGTATCAGGCCAGGACTTCACTTCACGCTGGGCTGCGCCGGCTAGCTGTCCCATTAATATGCCCACCTTCTGGCTCTCAGTCAGCGGATACACCCGGAACAAGCTGTGCAGGCTTTCTCTGAAGTCGCTCAAGGTATGGGACTCCCCGGAGTACTGCGGAAGCCATTCTGCGCCCGGTATGTACGGCATGGTGATCGGCATTACCGGCGCTACAGCGGGGGATGGGGCGACGGCGACAGGGATCGCTTCGGCTGGTGCTGCGGCGTCTCGGGCTATGGCAGCCACCTGCCCTCCCTCTGCGTCGGACATCTTCCTCCCCCTTAGTGAACCTTACCAGGCTCCGTTCACTTTTCAAATTTCCTTCTGGGTCGCGCGGGGTTAACAGCGCTCTGCTCTGATGGCGCGCTCCCTTCGCGCTCTTTGTCAGGCACGCCCCCCTTCTTCCTGCGCTCAGTGAGGCTAATGGCGGCGGCAGTTTTCAAACAGTGAAACACGCAGTAATACAATCTTTAAAGCGCAATTCTTCAGGCGCACAGTACCCGGTGTGACCGGGCACGAAATCCTGTTCGTGACGCCAAAAGTTGACTCGCCCACCCCAGGGCTATGGGACACCCGGTGCCGGGCCGGACTAGTCCGGTGGTAGTCAGTGGTGGCTGGGCCCGGCTCCGTGGCCCTGGTGGGTGTCAGTTGAATATGTGGCTGATGAGTTAAAGTTAATGTTCGTGACGCCACCTGTGGTATGCGGCTATTAAGCCGCCGCTGCTATGGGAGAACTCCGGGGTGATGTTATGGCAGCTATGATGGTACTGCTCCCCACAGGTGGAGCGATGCCCCGGGATACCGTTGGTGCCCGTGAAAGTCTATGGTGTTGTGTGGCTAACACGGTGCAGGGCCGACAGGCGAGGAAAGAACCAGGCACAAACAACAGTCTCTTTACCTTCTCCTCTTTTACTCTGGGAACAGTCCAGTCCTGGGAGACCGTTACAGGTGGTAATGGGGATCCGGTCGGCCTGGAAGTACTTGGGATGATCTTTCTGGCCAGCTGAGTATGAGGCCTACTCCTGTACTTTGCTTTGTGATGATAGGACCCTGCTTCTCTGAATCCAGCAATGGCCCTCTTCGCTGCTGGGACCAATAGCACGTCCCTTCTTTCTGTAGGTGGCTGCGCAGACCCTCTCTCTGGTGCTTCTCCGCTGGAGTCCACACCGGGCCCTGATGCTGCAGCTGTACCTTGGATGTTTCTGGGCCAGGGGCTTGCAGCTCTCCTGCCCTTCGGACTCGGCTACCAGGGACGGATTTTATACCCTGGCAACCACAGACTCCGATGTCTGAGTCTCTCTGCTGCCTCTCAGCTATTCCTGCTTCTCTGGGCCAAGCTGCTCCAGCTCTAGGCCCCAGATTCACAGGACAGCTCACTCTGCGTCTGTTCACTTCCACTACTCCCTTCAGACTGACTCACTTCCTCCCTCTGGTCAGGTAGAGGAAGGCTCCCTGGAATTCCAGGTTCAGAGCTCCCCCTGCTGGCCGGAGGGAGAACTGTGTTGGGTGTTAAACCTGCTGGCCAATGGATCTCCCAATTACCTCCAGGCTCAGCATTAACCCTTTGGGAGGGCAATGCTGTTGTGGCGACCAGGTCCTAGGGCGCCACAGAAACATCACCAGTGATCCACAGGCTGCACTATAACAAGGCCGAGGAAGAGCATGGAAGGCAGACACATCACCAGTGATCCACAGGCTGCACTATAGCAAGGCCGAGGAAGAGCATGGAAGGCAGAAACATCACCAGTGATCCACAGGCTGCACTATAGCAAGGCCGAGGAAGAGCATGGAAGGCAGAAACATCACCAGTGATCCACAGGCTGCACTATAGCAAGGCCGAGGAAGAGCATGGAAGGCAGAAACATCACCAGTGATCCACAGGCTGCACTATAGCAAGGCCGAGGAAGAGCATGGAGGGCAGAAACATCACCAATGATCCACAGGCTGCACTATAGCAAGGCCGAGGAAGAGCATGGAAGGCAGAAACATCACCAGTGATCCACAGGCTGCACTATAGCAAGGCCGAGGAAGAGCATGGAAGGCAGAAACATCACCAGTGATCCACAGGCTGCACTATAGCAAGGCTGAGGAAGAGCATGGAAGCCAGGAACATCACCAGTGATCCACAGGCTGCACTATAGCAAGGCTGAGGAAGAGCATGGAAGGCAGAAACATCACCAGTGATGCACAGGCTGCACTATAGCAAGGCCGAGGAAGAGCATGGAAGGCAGAAACATCACCAGTGATCCACAGGCTGCACTATAGCAAGGCCGAGGAAGAGCATGGAAGGCAGAAACATCACCAGTGATCCACAGGCTGCACTATAGCAAGGCTGAGGAAGAGCATGGAAGGCAGAAACATCACCAGTGATCCACAGGCTGCACTATAGCAAGGCCGAGGAAGAGCATGGAAGGCAGAAACATCACCAGAGATCCACAGGCTGCACTATAGCAAGGCCGAGGAAGAGCATGGAAGGCAGAAACATCACCAGTGATCCACAGGCTCCACTATAGCAAGGCCGAGGAAGAGCATGGAGGGCAGAAACATCACCAGTGATCCACAGGCTGCACTATAGCAAGGCTGAGGAAGAGCATGGAAGGCTGAAACATCACCAGTGATGCACAGGCTGCACTATAGCAAGGCTGAGGAAGAGCATGGAAGGCTGAAACATCACCAGAGATCCACAGGCTGCACTATAGCAAGGCCGAGGAAGAGCATGGAAGGCAGAAACATCACCAGTGATCCACAGGCTGCACTATAGCAAGGCTGAGGAAGAGCATGGAGGGAAGAAACATCACCAGTGATCCACAGGCTGCACTATAGCAAGGCTGAGGAAGAGCATGGAAGGCTGAAACATCACCAGAGATCCACAGGCTGCACTATAGCAAGGCCGAGGAAGAGCATGGAAGGCAGAAACATCACCAGTGATCCACAGGCTGCACTATAGCAAGGCTGAGGAAGAGCATGGAGGGAAGAAACATCACCAGTGATCCGCAGGCTGCACTATAGCAAGGCTGAGGAAGAGCATGGAAGGCTGAAACATCACCAGTGATCCACAGGCTGCACTATAGCAAGGCTGAGGAAGAGCATGGAAGGCTGAAACATCACCAGTGATCCACAGGCTGCACTATAGCAAGGCCGAGGAAGAGCATGGAAGGCAGAAACATCACCAGTGATGCACATGCTGCACTATAGCAAGGCTGAGGAAGAGCATGGAAGCCAGAAACATCACCAGTGATCCACAGGCTGCACTACAGCAAGGCCGAGGAAGAGCATGGAAGGCAGAAACATCACCAGTGATCCACAGGCTGCACTATAGCAAGGCCGAGGAAGAGCATGGAAGGCAGAAACATCACCAGTGATCCACAGGCTGCACTATAGCAAGGCCGAGGAAGAGCATGGAAGGCAGAAACATCACCAGTGATCCACAGGCTGCTCTATAGCAACGCCGAGGAAGAGCATGGAAGGCAGAAACATCACCAGTGATCCACAGGCTGCACTATAGCAAGGCTGAGGAAGAGCATGGAAGCCAGAAACATCACCAGTGATCCACAGGTTGCACTATAGCAAGGCCGAGGAAGAGCATGGAGGGCAGAAACATCACCAATGATCCACAGGCTGCACTATAGCAAGGCTGAGGAAGAGCATGGAAGGCAGAAACATCACCAGTGATCCACAGGCTGCACTATAGCAAGGCTGAGGAAGAGCATGGAAGGCTGAAACATCACCAGTGATCCACAGGCTGCACTATAGCAAGGCTGAGGAAGAGCATGGAAGGCTGAAACATCACCAGTGATCCACAGGCTGCACTATAGCAAGGCCGAGGAAGAGCATGGAAGGCAGAAACATCACCAGTGATCCACAGGCTGCACTATAGCAAGGCTGAGGAAGAGCATGGAAGCCAGAAACATCACCAGTGATCCACAGGCTGCACTATAGCAAGGCCGAGGAAGAGCATGGAAGGCAGAAACATCACCAGTGATCCACAGGCTGCACTATAGCAAGGCTGAGGAAGAGCATGGAAGGCTGAAACATCACCAGTGATCCACAGGCTGCACTATAGCAAGGCCGAGGAAGAGCATGGAAGGCAGAAACATCACCAGTGATCCACAGGCTGCACTATAGCAAGGCTGAGGAAGAGCATGGAAGCCAGAAACATCACCAGTGATCCACAGGCTGCACTATAGCAAGGCTGAGGAAGAGCATGGAAGGCAGAAACATCACCAGAGATCCACAGGCTGCACTATAGCAAGGCCGAGGAAGAGCATGGAAGGCAGAAACATCACCAGTGATCCACAGGCTGCACTACAGCAAGGCTGAGGAAGAGCATGGAAGGCAGAAACATCACCAGTGATCCACAGGCTGCACTATAGCAAGGCTGAGGAAGAGCATGGAAGGCAGAAACATCACCAGAGATCCACAGGCTGCACTATAGCAAGGCCGAGGAAGAGCATGGAAGGCAGAAACATCACCAGTGATCCACAGGCTGCACTATAGCAAGGCTGAGGAAGAGCATGGAAGGCAGAAACATCACCAGTGATCCACAGGCTGCACTATAGCAAGGCTTAGGAAGAGCATGGAAGGCAGAAACATCACCAGTGATCCACAGGCTGCACTATAGCAAGGCTGAGGAAGAGCATGGAAGCCAGGAACATCACCAGTGATCCACAGGCTGCACTATAGCAAGGCTGAGGAAGAGCATGGAAGGCAGAAACATCACCAGTGATCCACTTGCTGCACTATAGCAAGGCTGAGGAAGAGCATGGAAGGCAGAAACATCACCAGTGATCCACAGGCTGCACTATAGCAAGGCCGAGGAAGAGCAAGGAAGGCAGAAACATCACCAGTGATCCACAGGCTGCACTATAGCAAGGCCGAGGAAGAGCATGGAAGGCAGAAACATCACCAGTGATCCACAGGCTGCACTATAGCAAGGCTGAGGAAGAGCATGGAAGGCTGAAACATCACCAGTGATCCACAGGCTGCACTATAGCAAGGCTGAGGAAGAGCATGGAAGGCAGAAACATCACCAGTGATCCACAGGCTGCACTATAGCAAGGCTGAGGAAGAGCATGGAAGGCAGAAACATCACCAGTGATGCACAGGCTGCACTATAGCAAGGCCGAGGAAGAGCATGGAAGGCAGAAACATCACCAGTGATCCACAGGCTGCACTATAGCAAGGCCGAGGAAGAGCATGGAAGGCAGAAACATCACCAGTGATCCACAGGCTGCACTACAACAAGGCCGAGGAAGAGCATGAAAGGCAGAAACATCACCAGTGATCCACAGGCTGCACTATAGCAAGGCCGAGGAAGAGCATGGCAGGCAGAAACATCACCAGTGATCCACAGGCTGCACTATAGCAAGGCTGAGGAAGAGCATGGAGGGCAGAAACATCACCAGTGATGCACAGGCTGCACTATAGCAAGGCTGAGGAAGAGCATGGAAGGCAGAAACATCACCAGAGATCCACAGGCTGCACTATAGCGAGGCTGAGGAAGAGCATGGAAGGCAGAAACATCACCAGAGATCCACAGGCTGCACTATAGCGAGGCTGAGGAAGAGCATGGAAGCCAGAAACATCACCAGTGATCCACAGGCTGCACTATAGCAAGGCTGAGGAAGAGCATGGAGGGCAGAAACATCACCAGTGATCCACAGGATGCACTATAGCAAGGCTGAGGAAGAGCATGGAAGGCAGAAACATCACCAGTGATCCACAGGCTGCACTATAGCAAGGCTGAGGAAGAGCATGGAAGCCAGGAACATCACCAGTGATCCACAGGCTACACTATAGCAAGGCCGAGGAAGAGCATGGAAGGCAGAAACATCACCAGTGATCCACAGGCTGCACCATAGCAAGGCCGAGGAAGAGCATGGAGGGCAGAAACATCACCAGTGATCCACAGGATGCACTATAGCAAGGCTGAGGAAGAGCATGGAAGGCAGAAACATCACTAGTGATCCACAGGCTGCACTATAGCAAGGCTGAGGAAGAGCATGGAAGGCAGAAACATCACCAGAGATCCACAGGCTGCACTATAGCAAGGCTGAGGAAGAGCATGGAAGGCAGAAACATCACCAGAGATCCACAGGCTGCACTATAGCAAGGCTGAGGAAGAGCATGGAGGGCAGAAACATCACCAGTGATCCACAGGCTGCACTATAGCAAGGCTGAGGAAGAGCATGGAAGGCAGAAACATCACCAGAGATCCACAGGCTGCACTATAGCAAGGCTGAGGAAGAGCATGGAGGGCAGAAACATCACCAGTGATCCACAGGCTGCACTATAGCAAGGCTGAGGAAGAGCATGGCAGGCAGAAACATCACCAGTGATCCACAGGCTACACTATAGCAAGGCTGAGGAAGAGCATGGAAGCCAGGAACATCACCAGTGATCCACAGGCTACACTATAGCAAGGCCGAGGAAGAGCATGGAAGGCAGAAACATCACCAGTGATCCACAGGCTGCACCATAGCAAGGCCGAGGAAGAGCATGGAAGCCAGAAACATCACCAGTGATCCACAGGCTGCACTACAGCAAGGCCGAGGAAGAGCAAGGAAGGCAGAAACATCACCAGTGATCCACAGGCTGCACCATAGCAAGGCCGAGGAAGAGCATGGAAGCCAGAAACATCACCAGTGATCCACAGGCTGCACTATAGCAAGGCCGAGGAAGAGCATGGAAGGCAGAAACATCACCAGTGATGCACAGGCTGCACTATAGCAAGGCTGAGGAAGAGCATGGAAGGCAGAAACATCACCAGTGATCCACAGGCTGCACTATAGCAAGGCTGAGGAAGAGCATGGAAGCCAGAAACATCACCAGTGATCCATAGGCTGCACTACAGCAAGGCCGAGGAAGAGCATGGAAGGCAGAAACATCACCAGTGATCCACAGGCTGCACTATAGCAAGGCCGAGGAAGAGCATGGAAGGCAGAAACATCACCAGTGATCCACAGGCTGCACTATAGCAAGGCCGAGGAAGAGCATGGAAGGCAGAAACATCACCAGTGATCCACAGGCTGCTCTATAGCAAGGCCGAGGAAGAGCATGGAAGGCAGAAACATCACCAGTGATCCACAGGCTGCACTATAGCAAGGCTGAGGAAGAGCATGGAAGCCAGAAACATCACCAGTGATCCACAGGCTGCACTATAGCAAGGCCGAGGAAGAGCATGGAGGGCAGAAACATCACCAATGATCCACAGGCTGCACTATAGCAAGGCTGAGGAAGAGCATGGAAGGCAGAAACATCACCAGTGATCCACAGGCTGCACTATAGCAAGGCTGAGGAAGAGCATGGAAGGCTGAAACATCACCAGTGATCCACAGGCTGCACTATAGCAAGGCTGAGGAAGAGCATGGAAGGCTGAAACATCACCAGTGATCCACAGGCTGCACTATAGCAAGGCTGAGGAAGAGCATGGAAGGCTGAAACATCACCAGTGATCCACAGGCTGCACTATAGCAAGGCCGAGGAAGAGCATGGAAGGCAGAAACATCACCAGTGATCCACAGGCTGCACTATAGCAAGGCCGAGGAAGAGCATGGAAGGCTGAAACATCACCAGTGATCACAGGCTGCACTATAGCAAGGCTGAGGAAGAGCATGGAAGGCTGAAACATCACCAGTGATCCACAGGCTGCACTATAGCAAGGCCGAGGAAGAGCATGGAAGGCAGAAACATCACCAGTGATCCACAGGCTGCACTATAGCAAGGCTGAGGAAGAGCATGGAAGCCAGAAACATCACCAGTGATCCACAGGCTGCACTATAGCAAGGCTGAGGAAGAGCATGGAAGGCAGAAACATCACCAGAGATCCACAGGCTGCACTATAGCAAGGCCGAGGAAGAGCATGGAAGGCAGAAACATCACCAGTGATCCACAGGCTGCACTACAGCAAGGCTGAGGAAGAGCATGGAAGGCAGAAACATCACCAGTGATCCACAGGCTGCACTATAGCAAGGCTGAGGAAGAGCATGGAAGGCAGAAACATCACCAGAGATCCACAGGCTGCACTATAGCAAGGCCGAGGAAGAGCATGGAAGGCAGAAACATCACCAGTGATCCACAGGCTGCACTATAGCAAGGCTGAGGAAGAGCATGGAAGGCAGAAACATCACCAGTGATCCACAGGCTGCACTATAGCAAGGCTTAGGAAGAGCATGGAAGGCAGAAACATCACCAGTGATCCACAGGCTGCACTATAGCAAGGCTGAGGAAGAGCATGGAAGCCAGGAACATCACCAGTGATCCACAGGCTGCACTATAGCAAGGCCGAGGAAGAGCATGGAAGGCAGAAACATCACCAGTGATCCACAGGCTGCACTATAGCAAGGCTGAGGAAGAGCATGGAAGGCAGAAACATCACCAGTGATCCACAGGCTGCACTATAGCAAGGCTGAGGAAGAGCATGGAAGGCAGAAACATCACCAGTGATCCACAGGCTGCACTATAGCAAGGCCGAGGAAGAGCAAGGAAGGCAGAAACATCACCAGTGATCCACAGGCTGCACTATAGCAAGGCTGAGGAAGAGCATGGCAGGCAGAAACATCACCAGTGATCCACAGGCTGCACTATAGCAAGGCTGAGGAAGAGCATGGAAGGCAGAAACATCACCAGTGATCCACAGGCTGCACTATAGCAAGGCTGAGGAAGAGCATGGAAGGCAGAAACATCACCAGTGATGCACAGGCTGCACTATAGCAAGGCCGAGGAAGAGCATGGAAGGCAGAAACATCACCAGTGATCCACAGGCTGCACTATAGCAAGGCCGAGGAAGAGCATGGAAGGCAGAAACATCACCAGTGATCCACAGGCTGCACTATAGCAAGGCCGAGGAAGAGCATGGAAGGCAGAAACATCACCAGTGATCCACAGGCTGCACTATAGCAAGGCTGAGGAAGAGCATGGAGGGCAGAAACATCACCAGTGATGCACAGGCTGCACTATAGCAAGGCTGAGGAAGAGCATGGAAGGCAGAAACATCACCAGAGATCCACAGGCTGCACTATAGCGAGGCTGAGGAAGAGCATGGAAGGCAGAAACATCACCAGAGATCCACAGGCTGCACTATAGCGAGGCTGAGGAAGAGCATGGAAGCCAGAAACATCACCAGTGATCCACAGGCTGCACTATAGCAAGGCTGAGGAAGAGCATGGAGGGCAGAAACATCACCAGTGATCCACAGGATGCACTATAGCAAGGCTGAGGAAGAGCATGGAAGGCAGAAACATCACCAGAGATCCACAGGCTGCACTATAGCAAGGCCGAGGAAGAGCATGGAAGGTAGAAACATCACCAGTGATCCACAGGCTGCACTATAGCAAGGCTGAGGAAGAGCATGGCAGGCAGAAACATCACCAGTGATCCACAGGCTGCACTATAGCAAGGCTGAGGAAGAGCATGGAAGGCTGAAACATCACCAGTGATCCACAGGCTGCACTATAGCAAGGCTGAGGAAGAGCATGGAAGGCAGAAACATCACCAGTGATCCACAGGCTGCACTATAGCAAGGCTGAGGAAGAGCATGGAAGGCAGAAACATCACCAGTGATGCACAGGCTGCACTATAGCAAGGCTGAGGAAGAGCATGGAAGGCAGAAACATCACCAGTGATGCACAGGCTGCACTATAGCAAGGCCGAGGAAGAGCATGGAAGGCAGAAACCTCACCAGTGATCCACAGGCTGCACTATAGCAAGGCCGAGGAAGAGCATGGAAGGCAGAAACATCACCAGTGATCCACAGGCTGCACTATAGCAAGGCTGAGGAAGAGCATGGAGGGCAGAAACATCACCAGTGATGCACAGGCTGCACTATAGCAAGGCTGAGGAAGAGCATGGAAGGCAGAAACATCACCAGAGATCCACAGGCTGCACTATAGCGAGGCTGAGGAAGAGCATGGAAGGCAGAAACATCACCAGAGATCCACAGGCTGCACTATAGCGAGGCTGAGGAAGAGCATGGAAGCCAGAAACATCACCAGTGATCCACAGGCTGCACTATAGCAAGGCTGAGGAAGAGCATGGAGGGCAGAAACATCACCAGTGATCCACAGGATGCACTATAGCAAGGCTGAGGAAGAGCATGGAAGGCAGAAACATCACCAGAGATCCACAGGCTGCACTATAGCAAGGCCGAGAAAGAGCATGGAAGGCAGAAACATCACCAGTGATGCACAGGCTGCACTATAGCAAGGCCGAGGAAGAGCATGGAAGGCAGACACATCACCAGTGATCCACAGGCTGCACTATAGCAAGGCCGAGGAAGAGCATGGAAGGCAGAAACATCACCAGTGATCCACAGGCTGCACTATTGCAAGGCCGAGGAAGAGCAAGGAAGGCAGAAACATCACCAGTGATCCACAGGCTGCACTATAGCAAGGCCGAGGAAGAGCATGGAAGGCAGAAACATCACCAGTGATCCACAGGCTGCACTATAGCAAGGCTGAGGAAGAGCATGGAAGGCAGAAACATCACCAGTGATCCACAGGCTGCACTATAGCAAGGCCGAGGAAGAGCATGGAAGGCAGAAACATCACCAGTGATCCACAGGCTGCACTATAGCAAGGCCGAGGAAGAGCATGGAGGGCAGAAACATCACCAATGATCCACAGGCTGCACTATAGCAAGGCCGAGGAAGAGCATGGAAGGCAGAAACATCACCAGTGATCCACAGGCTGCACTATAGCAAGGCCGAGGAAGAGCATGGAAGGCAGAAACATCACCAGTGATCCACAGGCTGCACTATAGCAAGGCCGAGGAAGAGCATGGAAGGCAGAAACATCACCAGTGATCCACAGGCTGCACTATAGCAAGGCCGAGGAAGAGCATGGAGGGCAGAAACATCACCAATGATCCACAGGCTGCACTATAGCAAGGCCGAGGAAGAGCATGGAAGGCAGAAACATCACTAGTGATCCACAGGCTGCACTATAGCAAGGCTGAGGAAGAGCATGGAAGGCAGAAACATCACCAGTGATCCACAGGCTGCACTATAGCAAGGCTGAGGAAGAGCATGGAAGGCAGAAACATCACCAGAGATCCACAGGCTGCACTATAGCAAGGCTGAGGAAGAGCATGGAAGGCAGAAACATCACCAGTGATCCACAGGCTGCACTATAGCAAGGCCGAGGAAGAGCATGGAAGGCAGAAACATCACCAGTGATCCACAGGCTGCACTATAGCAACGCTGAGGAAGAGCATGGAAGGCAGAAACATCACCAGTGATCCACAGGCTGCACTATAGCAAGGCCGAGGAAGAGCATGGAAGGCAGAAACATCACCAGAGATCCACAGGCTGCACTATAGCAAGGCCGAGGAAGAGCATGGAAGGCAGAAACATCACCAGTGATCCACAGGCTGCACTATAGCAAGGCTGAGGAAGAGCATGGAAGGCAGAAACATCACCAGTGATGCACAGGCTGCACTATAGCAAGGCTGAGGAAGAGCATGGAAGGCTGAAACATCACCAGAGATCCACAGGCTGCACTATAGCAAGGCCGAGGAAGAGCATGGAGGGCAGAAACATCACCAATGATCCACAGGCTGCACTATAGCAAGGCTGAGGAAGAGCATGGAAGGCAGAAACATCACCAGTGATCCACAGGCTGCTCTATAGCAAGGCTGAGGAAGAGCAAGGAAGGCAGAAACATCACCAGTGATCCACAGGCTGCACTATAGCAAGGCCGAGGAAGAGCATGGAAGGCAGAAACATCACCAGTGATCCACAGGCTGCACTATAGCAAGGCTGAGGAAGAGCATGGAAGGCTGAAACATCACCAGTGATCCACAGGCTGCACTATAGCAAGGCTGAGGAAGAGCATGGAAGGCTGAAACATCACCAGTGATCCACAGGCTGCACTATAGCAAGGCTGAGGAAGAGCATGGAGGGCAGAAACATCACCAATGATCCACAGGCTGCACTATAGCAAGGCTGAGGAAGAGCATGGAAGGCAGAAACATCACCAGTGATCCGCAGGCTGCACTATAGCAAGGCTGAGGAAGAGCATGGAAGGCTGAAACATCACCAGTGATCCACAGGCTGCACTATAGCAAGGCTGAGGAAGAGCATGGAAGGCTGAAACATCACCAGTGATCCACAGGCTGCACTATAGCAAGGCTGAGGAAGAGCATGGAAGGCTGAAACATCACCAGTGATCCACAGGCTGCACTATAGCAAGGCCGAGGAAGAGCATGGAAGGCAGAAACATCACCAGTGATGCACAGGCTGCACTATAGCAAGGCTGAGGAAGAGCATGGAAGCCAGAAACATCACCAGTGATCCACAGGCTGCACTACAGCAAGGCCGAGGAAGAGCATGGAAGGCAGAAACATCACCAGTGATCCACAGGCTGCACTATAGCAAGGCCGAGGAAGAGCATGGAAGGCAGAAACATCACCAGTGATCCACAGGCTGCACTATAGCAAGGCCGAGGAAGAGCATGGAAGGCAGAAACATCACCAGTGATCCACAGGCTGCTCTATAGCAAGGCCGAGGAAGAGCATGGAAGGCAGAAACATCACCAGTGATCCACAGGCTGCACTATAGCAAGGCTGAGGAAGAGCATGGAAGCCAGAAACATCACCAGTGATCCACAGGCTGCACTATAGCAAGGCCGAGGAAGAGCATGGAGGGCAGAAACATCACCAATGATCCACAGGCTGCACTATAGCAAGGCTGAGGAAGAGCATGGAAGGCTGAAACATCACCAGTGATCCACAGGCTGCACTATAGCAAGGCCGAGGAAGAGCATGGAAGGCAGAAACATCACCAGTGATCCACAGGCTGCACTATAGCAAGGCTGAGGAAGAGCATGGAAGCCAGAAACATCACCAGTGATCCACAGGCTGCACTATAGCAAGGCTGAGGAAGAGCATGGAAGGCAGAAACATCACCAGTGATCCACAGGCTGCACTATAGCAAGGCCGAGGAAGAGCATGGAGGGCAGAAACATCACCAGTGATCCACAGGCTGCACTATAGCAAGGCTGAGGAAGAGCATGGAAGCCAGAAACATCACCAGTGATCCACAGGCTGCACTATAGCAAGGCCGAGGAAGAGCATGGAGGGCAGAAACATCACCAATGATCCACAGGCTGCACTATAGCAAGGCTGAGGAAGAGCATGGAAGGCTGAAACATCACCAGTGATCCACAGGCTGCACTATAGCAAGGCCGAGGAAGAGCATGGAAGGCAGAAACATCACCAGTGATCCACAGGCTGCACTATAGCAAGGCTGAGGAAGAGCATGGAAGCCAGAAACATCACCAGTGATCCACAGGCTGCACTATAGCAAGGCTGAGGAAGAGCATGGAAGGCAGAAACATCACCAGTGATCCACAGGCTGCACTATAGCAAGGCCGAGGAAGAGCATGGAAGGCAGAAACATCACCAGTGATCCACAGGCTGCACTATAGCAAGGCTGAGGAAGAGCATGGAAGGCTGAAACATCACCAGTGATCCACAGGCTGCACTATAGCAAGGCCGAGGAAGAGCATGGAAGGCAGAAACATCACCAGTGATCCACAGGCTGCACTATAGCAAGGCTGAGGAAGAGCATGGAAGCCAGAAACATCACCAGTGATCCACAGGCTGCACTATAGCAAGGCTGAGGAAGAGCATGGAAGGCAGAAACATCACCAGAGATCCACAGGCTGCACTATAGCAAGGCCGAGGAAGAGCATGGAAGGCAGAAACATCACCAGTGATCCACAGGCTGCACTACAGCAAGGCTGAGGAAGAGCATGGAAGGCAGAAACATCACCAGTGATCCACAGGCTGCACTATAGCAAGGCTGAGGAAGAGCATGGAAGGCAGAAACATCACCAGAGATCCACAGGCTGCACTATAGCAAGGCCGAGGAAGAGCATGGAAGGCAGAAACATCACCAGTGATCCACAGGCTGCACTATAGCAAGGCTGAGGAAGAGCATGGAAGGCAGAAACATCACCAGTGATCCACAGGCTGCACTATAGCAAGGCTTAGGAAGAGCATGGAAGGCAGAAACATCACCAGTGATCCACAGGCTGCACTATAGCAAGGCTGAGGAAGAGCATGGAAGCCAGGAACATCACCAGTGATCCACAGGCTGCACTATAGCAAGGCTGAGGAAGAGCATGGAAGCCAGAAACATTACCAGTGATCCACAGGCTGCACTATAGCAAGGCTGAGGAAGAGCATGGAAGGCAGAAACATCACCAGTGATCCACAGGCTGCACTATAGCAAGGCTGAGGAAGAGCATGGAAGGCAGAAACATCACCAGTGATCCACAGGCTGCACTATAGCAAGGCCGAGGAAGAGCAAGGAAGGCAGAAACATCACCAGTGATCCACAGGCTGCACTATAGCAAGGCTGAGGAAGAGCATGGCAGGCAGAAACATCACCAGTGATCCACAGGCTGCACTATAGCAAGGCTGAGGAAGAGCATGGAAGGCTGAAACATCACCAGTGATCCACAGGCTGCACTATAGCAAGGCTGAGGAAGAGCATGGAAGGCAGAAACATCACCAGTGATCCACAGGCTGCACTATAGCAAGGCTGAGGAAGAGCATGGAAGGCAGAAACATCACCAGTGATGCACAGGCTGCACTATAGCAAGGCCGAGGAAGAGCATGGAAGGCAGAAACATCACCAGTGATCCACAGGCTGCACTATAGCAAGGCCGAGGAAGAGCATGGAAGGCAGAAACATCACCAGTGATCCACAGGCTGCACTATAGCAAGGCTGAGGAAGAGCATGGAGGGCAGAAACATCACCAGTGATGCACAGGCTGCACTATAGCAAGGCTGAGGAAGAGCATGGAAGGCAGAAACATCACCAGAGATCCACAGGCTGCACTATAGCAAGGCTGAGGAAGAGCATGGAGGGCAGAAACATCACCAGTGATCCACAGGATGCACTATAGCAAGGCTGAGGAAGAGCATGGAGGGCAGAAACATCACCAGTGATCCACAGGCTGCACTATAGCAAGGCTGAGGAAGAGCATGGAAGGCAGAAACATCACCAGTGATCCACAGGCTGCACTATAGCAAGGCTGAGGAAGAGCATGGAAGCCAGGAACATCACCAGTGATCCACAGGCTACACTATAGCAAGGCCGAGGAAGAGCATGGAAGGCAGAAACATCACCAGTGATCCACAGGCTGCACCATAGCAAGGCCGAGGAAGAGCATGGAGGGCAGAAACATCACCAGTGATCCACAGGATGCACTATAGCAAGGCTGAGGAAGAGCATGGAAGGCAGAAACATCACCAGAGATCCACAGGCTGCACTATAGCAAGGCTGAGGAAGAGCATGGAGGGCAGAAACATCACCAGTGATCCACAGGCTGCACTATAGCAAGGCTGAGGAAGAGCATGGCAGGCAGAAACATCACCAGTGATCCACAGGCTACACTATAGCAAGGCTGAGGAAGAGCATGGAAGCCAGGAACATCACCAGTGATCCACAGGCTACACTATAGCAAGGCCGAGGAAGAGCATGGAAGCCAGAAACATCACCAGTGATCCACAGGCTGCACTACAGCAAGGCCGAGGAAGAGCAAGGAAGGCAGAAACATCACCAGTGATCCACAGGCTGCACCATAGCAAGGCCGAGGAAGAGCATGGAAGCCAGAAACATCACCAGTGATCCACAGGCTGCACTATAGCAAGGCCGAGGAAGAGCATGGAAGGCAGAAACATCACCAGTGATGCACAGGCTGCACTATAGCAAGGCTGAGGAAGAGCATGGAAGGCAGAAACATCACCAGTGATCCACAGGCTGCACTATAGCAAGGCTGAGGAAGAGCATGGAAGCCAGAAACATCACCAGTGATCCACAGGCTGCACTACAGCAAGGCTGAGGAAGAGCATGGAAGCCAGAAACATCACCAGTGATCCACAGGCTGCACTACAGCAAGGCCGAGGAAGAGCATGGAAGGCAGAAACATCACCAGTGATGCACAGGCTGCACTATAGCAAGGCCGAGGAAGAGCATGGAAGGCAGAAACATCACCAGTGATGCACAGGCTGCACTATAGCAAGGCTGAGGAAGAGCATGGAAGGCAGAAACATCACCAGTGATGCACAGGCTGCACTATAGCAAGGCTGAGGAAGAGCATGGAAGGCAGAAACATCACCAGTGATGCACAGGCTGCACTATAGCAAGGCTGAGGAAGAGCATGGAAGGCAGAAACATCACCAGTGATCCACAGGCTGCACTATAGCAAGGCTGAGGAAGAGCATGGAAGGCAGAAACATCACCAGTGATGCACAGGCTGCACTATAGCAAGGCTGAGGAAGAGCATGGAAGGCAGAAACATCACCAGTGATCCACAGGCTGCACTATAGCAAGGCTGAGGAAGAGCATGGAAGCCAGAAACATCACCAGTGATCCACAGGCTGCATTACAGCAAGGCCGAGGAAGAGCATGGAAGGCAGAAACATCACCAGTGATCCACAGGCTGCACTATAGCAAGGCCGAGGAAGAGCATGGAAGGCAGAAACATCACCAGTGATCCACAGGCTGCACTATAGCAAGGCCGAGGAAGAGCATGGAAGGCAGAAACATCACCAGTGATCCACAGGCTGCTCTATAGCAAGGCTGAGGAAGAGCATGGAAGCCAGAAACATCACCAGTGATCCACAGGCTGCACTATAGCAAGGCTGAGGAAGAGCATGGAAGGCAGAAACATCACCAGTGATCCACAGGCTGCACTACAGCAAGGCTGAGGAAGAGCATGGAAGGCAGAAACATCACCAGAGATCCACAGGCTGCACTATAGCAAGGCTGAGGAAGAGCATGGCAGGCAGAAACATCACCAGTGATCCACAGGCTGCACTATAGCAAGGCTGAGGAAGAGCATGGAAGGCAGAAACATCACCAGTGATCCACAGGCTGCACTATAGCAAGGCTGAGGAAGAGCATGGAAGGCAGAAACATCACCAGAGATCCACAGGCTGCACTATAGCAAGGCCGAGGAAGAGCATGGAAGGCAGAAACATCACCAGTGATCCACAGGCTGCACTATAGCAAGGCTGAGGAAGAGCATGGAAGGCAGAAACATCACCAGTGATCCACAGGCTGCACTATAGCAAGGCTTAGGAAGAGCATGGAAGGCAGAAACATCACCAGTGATCCACAGGCTGCACTATAGCAAGGCTGAGGAAGAGCATGGAAGCCAGGAACATCACCAGTGATCCACAGGCTGCACTATAGCAAGGCCGAGGAAGAGCATGGAAGGCAGAAACATCACCAGTGATCCACAGGCTGCACTATAGCAAGGCTGAGGAAGAGCATGGAAGGCAGAAACATCACCAGTGATCCACAGGCTGCACTATAGCAAGGCTGAGGAAGAGCATGGAAGGCAGAAACATCACCAGTGATCCACAGGCTGCACTATAGCAAGGCCGAGGAAGAGCAAGGAAGGCAGAAACATCACCAGTGATCCACAGGCTGCACTATAGCAAGGCTGAGGAAGAGCATGGCAGGCAGAAACATCACCAGTGATCCACAGGCTGCACTATAGCAAGGCTGAGGAAGAGCATGGAAGGCTGAAACATCACCAGTGATCCACAGGCTGCACTATAGCAAGGCTGAGGAAGAGCATGGAGGGCAGAAACATCACCAGTGATCCACAGGCTGCACTATAACAAGGCTGAGGAAGAGCATGGAAGGCAGAAACATCACCAGAGATCCACAGGCTGCACTATAGCAAGGCTGAGGAAGAGCATGGAAGGCAGAAACATCACCAGTGATCCACAGGCTGCACTATAGCAAGGCTGAGGAAGAGCATGGAAGGCAGAAACATCACCAGTGATGCACAGGCTGCACTATAGCAAGGCCGAGGAAGAGCATGGAAGGCAGAAACATCACCAGTGATCCACAGGCTGCACTATAGCAAGGCCGAGGAAGAGCATGGAAGGCAGAAACATCACCAGTGATCCACAGGCTGCACTATAGCAAGGCCGAGGAAGAGCATGGAAGCCAGAAACATCACCAGTGATCCACAGGCTGCACTATAGCAAGGCTGAGGAAGAGCATGGAGGGCAGAAACATCACCAGTGATGCACAGGCTGCACTATAGCAAGGCTGAGGAAGAGCATGGAAGGCAGAAACATCACCAGAGATCCACAGGCTGCACTATAGCGAGGCTGAGGAAGAGCATGGAAGGCAGAAACATCACCAGAGATCCACAGGCTGCACTATAGCAAGGCTGAGGAAGAGCATGGAAGCCAGAAACATCACCAGTGATCCACAGGCTGCACTATAGCAAGGCTGAGGAAGAGCATGGAAGCCAGAAACATCACCAGTGATCCACAGGCTGCACTATAGCGAGGCTGAGGAAGAGCATGGAAGCCAGAAACATCACCAGTGATCCACAGGCTGCACTATAGCAAGGCTGAGGAAGAGCATGGAGGGCAGAAACATCACCATTGATCCACAGGATGCACTATAGCAAGGCTGAGGAAGAGCATGGAAGGCAGAAACATCACCAGAGATCCACAGGCTGCACTATAGCAAGGCCGAGGAAGAGCATGGAAGGCAGAAACATCACCAGTGATCCACAGGCTGCACTATAGCAAGGCTGAGGAAGAGCATGGCAGGCAGAAACATCACCAGTGATCCACAGGCTGCACTATAGCAAGGCTGAGGAAGAGCATGGAAGGCTGAAACATCACCAGTGATCCACAGGCTGCACTATAGCAAGGCTGAGGAAGAGCATGGAAGGCAGAAACATCACCAGTGATCCACAGGCTGCACTATAGCAAGGCTGAGGAAGAGCATGGAAGGCAGAAACATCACCAGTGATGCACAGGCTGCACTATAGCAAGGCTGAGGAAGAGCATGGAAGGCAGAAACATCACCAGTGATGCACAGGCTGCACTATAGCAAGGCCGAGGAAGAGCATGGAAGGCAGAAACATCACCAGTGATCCACAGGCTGCACTATAGCAAGGCCGAGGAAGAGCATGGAAGGCAGAAACATCACCAGTGATCCACAGGCTGCACTATAGCAAGGCTGAGGAAGAGCATGGAGGGCAGAAACATCACCAGTGATGCACAGGCTGCACTATAGCAAGGCTGAGGAAGAGCATGGAAGGCAGAAACATCACCAGAGATCCACAGGCTGCACTATAGCGAGGCTGAGGAAGAGCATGGAAGGCAGAAACATCACCAGAGATCCACAGGCTGCACTATAGCGAGGCTGAGGAAGAGCATGGAAGCCAGAAACATCACCAGTGATCCACAGGCTGCACTATAGCAAGGCTGAGGAAGAGCATGGAGGGCAGAAACATCACCAGTGATCCACAGGATGCACTATAGCAAGGCTGAGGAAGAGAATGGAAGGCAGAAACATCACCAGAGATCCACAGGCTGCACTATAGCAAGGCTGAGGAAGAGCATGGAAGGCAGAAACATCACCAGTGATCCACAGGCTGCACTATAGCAAGGCTGAGGAAGAGCATGGAAGCCAGGAACATCACCAGTGATCCACAGGCTACACTATAGCAAGGCCGAGGAAGAGCATGGAAGGCAGAAACATCACCAGTGATCCACAGGCTGCACCATAGCAAGGCCGAGGAAGAGCATGGAGGGCAGAAACATCACCAGTGATCCACAGGATGCACTATAGCAAGGCTGAGGAAGAGCATGGAAGGCAGAAACATCACCAGAGATCCACAGGCTGCACTATAGCAAGGCTGAGGAAGAGCATGGAGGGCAGAAACATCACCAGTGATCCACAGGCTGCACTATAGCAAGGCTGAGGAAGAGCATGGAAGCCAGGAACATCACCAGTGATCCACAGGCTACACTATAGCAAGGCCGAGGAAGAGCATGGAAGGCAGAAACATCACCAGTGATCCACAGGCTGCACCATAGCAAGGCTGAGGAAGAGCATGGAAGGCAGAAACATCACCAGAGATCCACAGGCTGCACTATAGCAAGGCTGAGGAAGAGCATGGAGGGCAGAAACATCACCAGTGATCCACAGGCTGCACTATAGCAAGGCTGAGGAAGAGCATGGAAGCCAGGAACATCACCAGTGATCCACAGGCTACACTATAGCAAGGCCGAGGAAGAGCATGGAAGGCAGAAACATCACCAGTGATCCACAGGCTGCACCATAGCAAGGCTGAGGAAGAGCATGGAAGGCAGAAACATCACCAGTGATCCACAGGCTGCACTATAAATATAAATAAGGTGTTAAGCCCTAAATTTTGGGGGGTTCAGGCCACTCGCCTTCAGTGGTAGAAATGACGGATACTGTTCCCCCTGTGAGGAGTATGTGGGTCCAGGGTGTATTTGTGGGTGTGATTCTCAGTGTACATAGGTGCTGGTGGCCGTTGACAGTGCCGGCACCGTGGCCCGGCTCCTCGGGGGTTAATGCTGAATCCTCCATGTAATTGCCGCTCACCGTCCCTTCGCATCGCTCTCGCAGGAGACAGTTTGCTGTTTTTATTGGAGCGGAGAGATAGATGTATTTTTCTTTCTTCTTGGGGCCTCTTTACCACCATGTGCTATTCATTAGAGCAGATTTTTTCATGTTTTCCAGTTTGCACAGTTTCTTCTGTTAGGACATATTTGCCTTGCAGCCAATGATAAGTGCAGCTATTACTGGGAATATAGTGGTGCGGGCGCAGGATGGCTCTGGTTGGATGTGATCGGACTTATTTAACCCTTTGCTGGGGAAAGTATTGGTTTGTTGTTTAGCAGAAAGCTTTTTTTCCGGTGGATTCTATTCCTGGACATTGGGCCCCTAATGAGACAACACGGGTGCGGTTCAGGTTTAATCTCATGGTCATCTGGAAGATTTGGACCTTCTTTCTTCTAGTAATCGGGAGAGCAGAATAATTATGGCCAAGTGAGAAATGTCATAGGAACACTGGATCCCGACTACTGGAAAATGGCGGCAATCACTCGATAAAAGAGCAAAAATGCCTAAAAATTATACCAATCAGTCGCACAGGGACCCTGTATAAAGAAGGGATGAGAGACAAGTCTGAAGATTTGGACCTTTCTTTGTTCCAGTGATCAATCTCGACTACTGGAAAACAGGGCGGCAATCACCCAATAAAAGATCAAAAATACCTAAAAATTATCATAATCATCTAGACAGGCACCACGTATAAAGAAGGGACGTGAGACAAGTCTGAAGATTTGGACCTTTCTTTGTTCTAGTAATCGATCCTGACTACTGGAAAATAGGGCGTCAATCACCCAATAAAAGAGCAAAAATGCCCAAAAATTATCATAATCATCTGGACAGGGACCACGTATAAAGAAGGGACGTGAGACAAGTCTGAAGATTTGGACCTTCTTTCTTCAAGTAATCATGAGAGCAGAACAATTATGGCCAAGTGAGAAAAGTTGTAGGGACACTCGATCCCGACTACTGGAAAAAGGGCAGCAATCATTCGATAAAAGAGCAAAAATGCCTAAAAATTATCCCAATCAACCGCACAGGGACCCTGTATAAAGAAGGGACGAGAGACAAGTCTGAAGATTTGAACCTTTCTTTGTTTTAGTAATCAATCTCAACTACTGGAAAAAGGGCGGCAAACACCCGATAAAAGATCAAAAATGCCTAAAAATTATCCTAATCAGCCGCACAGATTTACAAGACGTGAGATAAGTCTAAAGATTTGGACCTTCTTTCTTCTAGTAATCGGGAGAGCAGAATAATTATAGCCAAGTGAGAAAAGTCGTAGGGACACTCGATCACGACTAATGGTAACAGGGCGGCAATCGCCCAATTAAAGAGCAAAAATGCCTAAAAATTATCATAATCATCTGGACAGGGACCACGTATAAAGAAGGGACGTGAGACAAGTCTGAAGATTTGGGCCTTCTTTCTTCTAGTAATCGGGAGAGCAGAATAATTATGGCCAAGTGAGAAAAGTCATAGGAACACTCGATCCCGACTACTGGTAAACAGAGCAGCAAATCAGTAATGACTCAATAAAATAGCAAAATGCCTAAAAATTATCATAATGAGCTGCACAGAGACCCTGTATAAAGAAGGGATGGGAGACAAGTCTAAAGATTTGTACCTTTCTTTGTTCCAGCAATCTATCTTGATTACTTGAAAACAGGGCGGCAATCACCCGATAAATGATCAAAAATTCCTAAAAATTATCCCAATCAGCCGCACAGGAACCCTGTATAGAGAAGGGATGTGAGACAAGTCTGAAGATTTGGACCTTTCTTTGTTCTAGTAATCGATCCTGACTACTGGAAAACAAGGCGGCAATCACCCAATAAAAGAGCAAAAATGCCTAAAAATTATGTCAATCAGCCGCACAGGGACCCTGTATAAAGAAGAGACGTAAGACAAGTCTGAAGATTTGGACCTTTCTTTGTTCTAGTAATCGATCTCGGCTACTGGAAAACAGGGCGGCAATCACCCGATAAAAGAGCAAAAATGCCTAAAAATTATCCCAATCAGCTGCACAGGGACCCCGTATAAAGAAGGGATGTGGACCTTCTTTCTTCTAGTAATCGGGAGAGCAGAATAAATATGTCCAAGTGAGAAAAGTTGTAGGAACGCTGGGCAGGAGGATAAAAGAGCAAAAATGCCTAAAAATTATCCTAATCAGCTGCACAGGGACCCTGTATAAAGAAGGGATGTGAGACAAGTCTGAAGATTTGGACCTTTTTTTGTTCTAGTAATTGATCTCAACTACTAGAAAACATGGCGGCAATCACCCAATAAAAGAGCAAAAATGCCTAAAAATTATCCTAATCAGCTTCACAAGGACCCTGTATAAAGAAGGGACGTGAGACAAGTCTGAAGATTTGGACCTTTTTTTGTTCTAGTAATTGATCTCAACTACTAGAAAACATGGCGGCAATCACCCAATAAAAGAGCAAAAATGCCTAAAAATTATCCTAATCAGCTTCACAGGGACCCTGTATAAAGAAGGGACGTGAGACAAGTCTGAAGATTTGGACCTTTTTTTGTTCTAGTAATTGATCTCAACTACTAGAAAACATGGCAGCAATCACCCAATAAAAGAGCAAAAATGCCTAAAAATTATCTTAATCAGACGCACAGGGACCCTGTATAAACAAGGGTGTGCGGCAGATAACATTTTCAGACCAACGATCGGTCTGATCTGTAGGTCACACCAGCCAGTCTTATATGGCCGATCGGTGGTCCTTAGTGGCCGGGATCGGGAGGTCTACATGAGCCACCACTTCTAGGCGATGAGTCCCACTCTGGGGATTACAGGATCTGGATGTTGCTCTTTTGATATCTATTGAGTTGACATTATAAAAGGGGGCGGCCAATTCTCATTTCATCCCCTACGTTCTCCCCCACTCAGTAACGTCATCCTCCACATTCCACACTTTTACACAATGTTGTGGATTATATTGAGGCTTTTCAGTAACAGGTCAAGGCCTCATGTGGCACGTGCTCCATGGAAAACGTCCCCAGTGGCTTCCAGGCAGATTGGTGGATCTGAGACCTTGAAGTCCCAGCTTTCAGGCCAGTTCTCCTTAGTACTGGACCATCACACATGACGATTTCGCTTACCGTGCCGAGACACCTTGATCACGTCTTACTTTCTAAGATGACCTTCTGATCTAGTGATATCCATTTTTTATACCAAACACAAACATTTTTTTATTAGAGATAGGTGAATTGATTCCTAATTAGTTATGAATCGACTGAAGATTTCAGATTAGTCAGAATTGTTTGCAAATTAATCTGCGTGAAATCTTGTAAAATGTTGGTGGCCATTTTGCTCGAACTTGGGGACTGGAAAGGGGTTTAAAAAGGTGCTGTTTCCCCTCTCCTTGGCTCTTTCCTTTCCTCACATCGCTCCTTGTGTCTTGACTTTGGCTCATAATGTTGCTTGGTGGAGGGTCTCTCTTCACCTCCTGCTCCAGTGGAGGGTCTCTCTTCACCTTCTGCTCCGGTGGATGGTCTCTCTTCACCTCCAGCTCCGGTGGAGGGTCTCTCTTCACCTCCAGCTCCGGTGGATGGTCTCTCTTCACCTTCTGCTCCGGTGGAGGGTCTCTCTTCACCTCCAACTCCGGTGGATGGTCTCTCTTCACCTTCTGCTCCGGTGGAGGGTCTCTCTTCACCTTCTGCTCCGATGGAGGGTCTCTCTTCACCTCCTGCTTCGGTGGAGGATCTCTCCATCTCCTGCTCCAGTAGAGGGTATCTCTTCACCTCCTGCTCCGATTGAGGGTCTCTCTTCACCTCCTGCGCCGGTGGAGGGTCTCTCTTCAGTTCCTGCTTTGATGGAGGGTCTCTTTTCACCTCCTGCTCCGGTGGACGATCTCTCTTCATCTCCTGCTTCGGTGGAGGGTTTCTCTTCACCTTCTGCTCTGGGGGAGGGTCTCTCTTCACCTCCTGCTCCGGTGGATAATCTGTCTTCACCTTCTGCTCCGGTGGATGGTCTCTCTTCACCTCCTGCTCCGGTGGAGGGTCTCTCTTCACCTCCTGCTCCGGTGGAGAGTTTCTCTTCACCTCCTGCTTTGGTGGAGGGTCTCTCTTCAGCTTCTGCTCCGGTGGAGGGTCTCTCTTCACCTCCTGTTCCGGGGGAGGATCTCTCCACCTCCTACTCCAGTAGAAGGTATCTCTTCACCTCCTGCTCTGGTGGAAGGTCTCTCTTCACCTTCTGCTCTGATGGAGGGTCTCTTTTCACCTCCTGCTCCGGTGGAGGGTCTCTCTTCACTTCCTGCTGCGATGGAGGGTCTCTTTTCACCTCCTGCTCCAGTGGACGATCTCTCTTCATCTCCTGCTTCGGTGGAGGGTCTCTCTTCACCTCCTGCTTCGGTGGAGAATCTGTCTTCACCTCCTGCTCCGGTGAATGGTCTCTCTTCACCTCCTGCTCCGGTGGAGGGTCTCTCTTCACCTCCTGCTCCGGTGGAGAGTCTCTCTTCACCTCCTGCTCTGGTGGAGGGTCTCTCTTCAGCTTCTGCTCCGGTGGAGGGTCTCTCTTCACCTCCTGCTCCGGTGGAGGATCTCTCTTCACCTTCTGCTCCGATGGAGGGTCTCTTTTCACCTCCTGCTCCGGTGGAGAATCTGTCTTCACCTCCTGCTCCGGTGGATGGTCTCTCTTCACCTCCTGCTCCGGTGGAGGGTCTCTCTTCACCTCCTGCTCCGGTGGAGAGTCTCTATTCACCTCCTGCTCTGGTGGAGGGTCTCTCTTCAGCTTCTGCTCTGATGGAGGGTCTCTTTTCACCTCCTGCTCTGGTGGAAGGTCTCTCTTCACCTTCTGCTCTGATGGAGGGTCTCTTTTCACCTCCTGCTCCGGTGGAGGGTCTCTCTTCACTTCCTGCTGCGATGGAGGGTCTCTTTTCACCTCCTGCTCCAGTGGACGATCTCTCTTCATCTCCTGCTTCGGTGGAGGGTCTCTCTTCACCTCCTGCTTCGGTGGAGAATCTGTCTTCACCTCCTGCTCCGGTGAATGGTCTCTCTTCACCTCCTGCTCCGGTGGAGGGTCTCTCTTCACCTCCTGCTCCGGTGGAGAGTCTCTCTTCACCTCCTGCTCTGGTGGAGGGTCTCTCTTCAGCTTCTGCTCCGGTGGAGGGTCTCTCTTCACCTCCTGCTCCGGTGGAGGATCTCTCTTCACCTTCTGCTCCGATGGAGGGTCTCTTTTCACCTCCTGCTCCGGTGGAGAATCTGTCTTCACCTCCTGCTCCGGTGGATGGTCTCTCTTCACCTCCTGCTCCGGTGGAGGGTCTCTCTTCATCTCCTGCTCCGGTGGAGAGTCTCTATTCACCTCCTGCTCTGGTGGAGGGTCTCTCTTCAGCTTCTGCTCCGGTGGAGGGTCTCTCTTCACCTCCTGCTATGGTGGAGAGTCTCTCTTCACCTCCTGCTCCGGTGGAGGGTCTCTCATCACCTCCTGCTCCAATGGAGGGTCTCTCTTTATCTCCTGGTCCGATGGAGGGTCTTTCTTCACCTCCTGCTCCAATGGAGGGTCTCTCTTCATCTCCTGCTCCAATGGAGGGTCTTTCTTCACCTCCTGCTCCGGTGGAGGGTCTCTCTTCACCTCCTGCTCCGGTGGAGGGTCTCTCTTCACCTCCTGCTCCAATGGAGGGTCTCTCTTCATCTCCTGCTCCGGTGGAGGGTCTCTCTTCACCTCCTGCTCCAATGGAGGGTCTCTCTTCATCTCCTGCTCCGATGGAGGGTCTCTCCTTCACCTCCTGCTCCGGTGGAAGGTCTCTCTTCCTCTTCTGTTCTGTTGGAGGGTCTCTCTTCACCTCCTGCTTCGGTGGAGGGTCTCTCTTTACCTTCTGCTCCGGTGGAGGGTCTTTCTTCACCTCCTACTCAAGTGGAGGATCTCTCTTCACCTTCTGCTCCGGTGGAGGGTCTGTCTTCACCTCCTCCTCTTGTGGAGGGTAGTCGAAAGGTAAGAGGATCGTGCTCAGGGCGGTGGAGCCGTTTCCTCCTGACTCTGGTTTCGCATCTGTTTTCATGTTTCCTTCTAACACCCCTGATCATTTCGTCATCTCCATGTGAGGGAAGTTTTCCCGCTTCACCTTTTTCTTCTCGATTCCTGAGAATGACACAACTTCCCGGAATAATTTCTGTTCTCAGACTTTTTTGCGGTCAGCGTTCTTCGATTTGTTTGCTGTTTTTGAGGTTTCGGACATTTTCCCTGCAGTAATATAATGTTTTGTGCGTCTCTCGATGGAGCATCAAACATTCGGAAGTCATGGAGATCCACCATACGATTCAGAGAACAAGGACAATTGTGGGCGCCTGTCGATTACCGTCTGCTTTGGGACGAGACTGAAATATTTTGCAGTTCTTTCCATACCTGGCAAACAGCTGGTTCTCAAATCATGACATCAGTTAGAAAGTCAAATCTGCAGCCATCCTACCAGATCTGATTGTGCAGATCATGCAAATTTTAGAAATTGATCCATATCTTCTGGATAGAATCATAATGAGAGTTACACTTTTCTGAGTGCAAAAAAGGATTAAAAGAATAAATTGTGGCACGTTGCTCAGTGGTGCTCTACTTGGCAGGCAGGGACATTCATCCTGACAGCTCCATCCTCTGGTGAGATGATGCTCTATATTCTTCTACTCTGACGAGACGGACAGTTCTCTCCACTCCCAAATGTCGCATTTCCTTGTAGAATTCTCTGGATATCACAGTCTCCTGTACTCGATACTATCGCAGATCATTTGCTGAATATGGAGGCACACACCTCTTAATGAAGCGGCACACACCTCTTAATGAAGCGAACACACCTCTTAATGAAGCGGCACACACCTCTTAATGAAGTGGCACACACCTCTTAATGAAGCAGCACACACCTCTTAATGAAGCAGCACACACCTCTTAATGAAGCAGCACACACCTCGTAATGAAGCAGCACACACCTCTAAATGAAGCAGCACACATCTCTAAATGAAGCAGCACACATCTCTAAATGAAGCAGCACACACCTCTAAATGAAGCTGCACACACATCTAAATGAAGCAGCACACACCTCTAAATGAAGTAGCACACACCTCTTAATGAAGCGGCACACACCTCTTAATGAAGCAGCACACACCTCTTAATGAAGCGGCACACACCTCTTAATGAAGCGGCACACACCTCGTAATGAAGCAGCACACACCTCTTAATGAAGCAGCACACACCTCTAAATGAAGCAGCACACATCTCTAAATGAAGCAGCACACACCTCTAAATGAAGCAGCACACACCTCTAAATGAAGCAGCACACACCTCTTAATGAAGCAGCACACACCTCTTAATGAAGCAGCACACACCTCTTAATGAAGCAGCACACACCTCTTAATGAAGCGGCACACACCTCTTAATGAAGCAGCACACACCTCGTAATGAAGCAGCACACACCTCTTAATGAAGCAGCACACACCTCTAAATGAAGCAGCACACATCTCTAAATGAAGCAGCACACATCTCTAAATGAAGCAGCACACACCTCTAAATGAAGCTGCACACACCTCTAAATGAAGCAGCACACACCTCTTAATGAAGCAGCACACACCTCTTAATGAAGCGGCACACACCTCTTAATGAAGCAGCAAACACCTCTTAATGAAGCAGCAAACACCTTTTAATGAAGGCAGCACACACCTCAATGAAGTGGCACACACCTCTTAATGAAGGCGGCACACACCTCTTAATGAAGCAGCACACAACTCTTAATGAAGGCGGCACACACCTCTTAATGAAGCGGCACACACCTCCTAATGAAAGCGGCACACACCTCCTAATGAAGCAGCACACACCTCCTAATGAAGCAGCACACACCTCTTAATGAAGATGACATACACCTCTTAATGAAGCGGCACACACCTCTTAATGAAGGCAGCACACACCTCTTAATGAAGCGGCACACACCTCCTAATGAAGGCAGCACACACCTCCTAATGAAGCAGCACACACCTCTTAATGAAACGGCACACACCTCTCAATGAAGCGGCACACATCTCTAAATGAAGCAGCACACACCTCTTAATGAAGGGGCACACACCTCTTAATGAAGCAGCACACACCTCTTAATGAAGCAGCACACACCTCTTAATGAAGGCGGCACACACCTCTTAATGAAGGGGCACACACCTCTTAATGAAGCAGCACACACCTCTTAATGAAGGGGCACACACCTCTTAATGAAGCAGCACACACCTCTTAATGAAGCAGCACACCCCTCTTAATGAAGCAGCACACACCTCTTAATGAAGGCGGCACACACCTCTTAATGCAGCGGCACACACCTCTTAATGCAGCGGCACACACCTCTTAATGCAGCGGCACACACCTCTTAATGCAGCAGCACACACCTCTTAATGAAGGCGGCAGAGAAAAACCAACGTGACACAATGTAAATCTTAATGAAAGGATTGTGCAACATTTTACAAAACAAGGCGCGAAAGAACAAAATGTAACACTGCAACAAGCAAAACAAGACAAAAAAATAACTTGGGGAAAAAAAATGGTAAATGAATCGGAGCCAAAGTCTATTAGAAAAGTGCAGAACTTCATTATACAATGACGGGGCTCCGTTTACATAGGACTGCGGGTCATGTTACAATATCGCCAACAGAATGTATAATGCATCAACAATTCCGATGTTCGCCTATGATCGCCTTTCCAGAGAAAAGGACTTAAAAGATAATTAGTTAATTGAGCTGTGGACCCGTCTCCCGTAGCCATGTGTCAGCTCCTATTAGCGGCTCGGTCACATTAAGCTGAATTAGCCAGAGGCTCCCAGGAGATGGTGATCGCTCATGTAGACCCCCGCCATCTCGTGCACCCACCGCCCCGACGCATTTAGGATTATTTTTCAGGACAGATGCTCCGAACCAAGTCCCCAGCAATACTCATGAGGAGCATGAAAAATAAGAAGAGACGCCACGTTACTTATTGATCCTCGTGGCCATAGAAATGGGAAACGGCGGAGAAGGGCGGGAGACCGGGTGCAAACATCACCGATGTAATGGGAGTCACTGGGAGTCATTAATTGTAGCTGCCGCACATTGCGTCATTGTAACAGTCACTCTCCGTCCTCGGGACGCACACGCGTGACACACGCCTGGTGTATCAGCCTGAAGATGTGATCTGATCCTGTACTCGGATTCCTGGATATGACTCTGACAGAGGGCGCGAAGCATGGACAGCAAAATTATGGATATTGCCTGTCAAATCCACCAACCAATCAGATTGCATTATTTCCTGACACTGCATAGAGAAAAAGCATCTTATCATGTATCTCTGTATATAGGAAGCTCCCCCTAGTGGTGGCTGCAGACAGGATCTTATCATGTATCTCTGTATACAGGGAGCTCCCCCTAGTGGTGGCTGCAGACAGGATCTTATCATGTATCTCTGTATACAGGGAGCTCCCCCTAGTGGTGGCTGCAGACAGGAGCTTATCATGTATCTCTGTATACAGAGAGCTCCCCCTAGTGGTGGCTGCAGACAGGATCTTATCATGTATCTCTGTATACAGGGAGCTCCCCCTAGTGGTAACTGCAGACAGGATCTTATCATGTATCTCTGTATACAGGGAGCTCCCCCTAGTGGTGACTGCAGACAAGATCTGATCATGTATCTCTGTACACAGGGAGCTCCCCCTAGTGGTGACTGCAGAGAGAAGCTTATCTTGTATCTCTGTATACAGGGAGCTCCCCCTAGTGGTGGCTGCAGACAGGATCTTATCATGTATCTCTGTATACAGGTAGCTCGCCCTAGTGGTGGCTGCAGACAGGATCTTATCATGTATCTCTGTATACAGGGAGCTCCCCCTAGTGGTAACTGCAGACAGGATCTTATCATGTATCTCTGTATACAGCGAGCTCCCCCTAGTGGTAGCTGCAGACAGAATCTTATCATGTATCTCTGTATACAGGGAGCTCCCCCTAGTGCTGACTGCAGACAAGATCTGATCATGTATCTCTGTATACAGGGAGCTCCCCCTAGTGGTGACTGCAGAGAGAAGCTTATCTTGTATCTCTGTATACAGGGAGCTCCCCCTAGTGGTGGCTGCAGACAGGATCTTATCATGTATCTCTGTATACAGGGAGCTCCCCCTAGTGGTAACTGCAGACAGGATCTTATCATGTATCTCTGTATACAGGGAGCTCCCCCTAGTGGTAGCTGCAGACAGAATCTTATCATGTATCTCTGTATACAGGGAGCTCCCCCTAGTGGTGACTGCAGACAAGATCTGATCATGTATCTCTGTATACAGGGAGCTCCCCCTAGTGGTGACTGCAGAGAGAAGCTTATCTTGTATCTCTGTATACAGGAAGCTCCCCCTAGTGGTGGCTGCAGACAGGATCTTATCATGTATCTCTGTATACAGGGAGCTCCCCCTAGTGGTGGCTGCAGACAGGATCTTATCATGTATCTCTGTATACAAGGAGCTCCCCCTAGTGGTGGCTGCAGACAGGATCTTATGTATCTCTGTATACAGGGAGCTCCCCCTAGTGGTGGCTGCAGACAGGATCTTATCATGTATCTCTGTATACAGGGAGCTCCCCCTAGTGGTGGCTGCAGACAGGATCTTATCATGTATCTTTGTATACAGGGAGCTCCCCCTAGTGGTGGCTGCAGACAGGATCTTATCATGTATCTCTGTATACAGGGAGCTCCCCCTAGTGGTGGCTGCAGACAGGATCTTATCATGTATCTCTGTATACAAGGAGCTCCCCCTAGTGGTGGCTGCAGACAGGATCTTATGTATCTCTGTATACAGGGAGCTCCCCCTAGTGGTGGCTGCAGACAGGATCTTATCATGTATCTCTGTATACAGGGAGCTCCCCCTAGTGGTGGCTGGAGACAGGATCTTATCATGTATCTCTGTATACAGGGAGCTCCCCCTAGTGGTGGCTGCAGACAGGATCTTATCATGTATCTCTGTATACAGGGGGCTCCCCCTAGTGGTGACTGCAGACAGGATCTTATCATGTAACTCTGTATACAGGGAGCTCCCCTTAGTGGTGACTGCAGACAGGATCTTATCATGTATCTCTGTATACAGGGAGCTCCCCCTAGTGGTGGCTGCAGACAGGATCTTATCATGTATCTCTGTATACAGGGAGCCCCCCCTAGTGGTGGCTGCAGACAGGATCTTATCATGTATCTCTGTATACAGGGAGCTCCCCCTAGTGGTGGCTGCAGACAGGATCTTATCATGTATCTCTGTATACAGGGAGCTCCCCCTAGTGGTGGCTGCAGACAGGATCTTATCATGTATCTCTGTATACAGGGAGCACCCCCTAGTGGTAACTGCAGACAGGATCTTATCATGTATCTCTGTATACAGGGAGCTCCCCCTAGTGGTGGCTGCAGACAGGATCTTATCATGTATCTCTGTATACAGGAAGCTCCCCCTAGTGGTGGCTGCAGACAGGATCTTATCATGCATCTCTGTATACAGGGAGCTCCCCCTAGTGGTGGCTGCAGACAGGATATTATCATGTATCTCTGTATACAGGGAGCTCCCCCTAGTGGTGGCTGCAGACAGAATCTTATCATGTAACTCTGTATACAGGGAGCTCCCCTTAGTGGTGACTGCAGACAGGATCTTATCATGTATCTCTGTATACAGGGAGCTCCCCCTAGTGGTGGCTGCAGACAGGATCTTATCATGTATCTCTGTATACAGGGAGCCCCCTCTAGTGGTGGCTGCAGACAGGATCTTATCATGTATCTCTGTATACAGGGAGCTCCCCCTAGTGGTGGCTGCAGACAGGATCTTATCATGTATCTCTGTATACAGGGAGCTCCCCCTAGTGGTGGCTGCAGACAGGATCTTATCATGTATCTCTGTATACAGGGAGCACCCCCTAGTGGTAACTGCAGACAGGATCTTATCATGTATCTCTGTATACAGGGAGCTCCCCTAGTGGTGGCTGCAGACAGGATCTTATCATGTATCTCTGTATACAGGAAGCTCCCCCTAGTGGTGGCTGCAGACAGGATCTTATCATGCATCTCTGTATACAGGGAGCTCCCCCTAGTGGTGGCTGCAGACAGGATCTTATCATGTATCTCTGTATACAGGGAGCTCCCCCTAGTGGTGGCTGCAGACAGGATATTATCATGTATCTCTGTATACAGGGAGCTCCCCCTAGTGGTGGCTGCAGACAGAATCTTATCATGTATCTCTGTATACAGGGAGCTCCCCCTAGTGGTGGCTACAGACAGGATCTTATCATGTATCTCTGTATACAGGGAGCTCCCCCTAGTGGTGGCTGCAGACAGGATCTTATCATGTATCTCTGTATACAGGGAGCTCCCCCTAGTGGTGGCTGCAGACAGAATCTTATCATGTATCTCTGTATACAGGGAGCTCCCCCTAGTGGTGGCTACAGACAGGATATTATCATGTATCTCTGTATACAGGGAGCTCCCCCTAGTGGTGGCTGCAGACAGGATCTTATCATGTATCTCTGTATACAGGGAGCTCCCTCTAGTGGTGGCTGCAGACAGGATCTTATCATGTATCTCTGTATACAGGGAGCTCCCCCTAGTGGCGGCTGCAGACAGGATCTTATCATGTATCTCTGTATACAGGGAGCTCCCCCTAGTGGTGGCTGCAGACAGGATCTTATCATGTATCTCTGTATACAGGGAGCTCCCCCTAGTGGCGCCTGAAAATCACTGCTTGCAGTCTTCGTTTTCCAGCTATTACTAAACTGAGAAGACGTTGCTCCTATGTGCCATTAGTATCCTTCGCTGGAATCTTGCAGAGCGATTCATACATTTGTGCCTTATTGAACTGCTGCGTTTTGAGTCTGGATTTTCCCTTCAGTTTTATTACATAATAAAGTAGTAGTGTAATCCAGCAGTTGAGAGGTTAAACATAACTCCGGCTTCCCAAGCCGTGATTGTTATTAATATTTTTTCCTATTGCAGTGTGCGGTGGGGAATGATTCCCGGCGTAATGTGCGATTATCCTGAATAGTGTCGTACGCCGCGAGACGCGACCGTCTGCAAACACTGAAAAGCCGCCACGCTGTGATGTGGTAATAACAGAACAATCCACCTGTTCTCAGGCGTCTGTGTCTGCCGGGAACGCGAGCGAGACCCACACACGACAGAGCGGAGGGAAGATCGCAGCAGAACGCACAGAGCCGGCGGAAAACGAGGCGACGCCATACACAGGGAGAGGAGCACGGGGAGCGGGGAACAGGCACCGCGCATGGGGGGTGACAGCGACACAAATAACGACTCATTATCCATCACAACATCCATTAGCGCACATACATTCAGAAGAACAATCGCTCATAACCTTCCAGCCACAACAAACATATATATATATATAAGCAGTATTATAGCAGTTATATTATTGTACATAGAGGGCAATATTATAGTAGTTATATTCTTGTACATAGGGGCAGTATTATAGTAGTTATATTCTTGTACATAGGGGGCAGTATTGTAGTAGTTATATTCTTGCATATAGGGGCAGTATTATAGTAGTTATATTCTTGCATATAGGGGCAGTATTATAGTAGCTATATTCTTGTATAACAGCAGTATTATAGTAGTTATGTTCTTGTATATAGGGGCAGTATTATAGTAGTTATATTTTTCTATATAGGGGCTGTATTATGGTAGTTATATTCTTGTACATAGGAGCAGTATTATAGTTGTTATATTCTTGTACATAGGGGCAGTATTATAGTAGTTATATTCTTGTACATAGGGGCAGTATTATAGTAGTTATATTCTTGCATATAGGGGCAGTATTATAGTAGTTATATTCTTGCACATAGGGGCTGTATTATAGTAGTTATATTCTTGTACGTAGGAGCAGTATTATAGTAGATATATTCCTGTATATAGGGGCAGTATTATAGTAGTTATATTCTTGTACATAGGAGCAGTATTATAGTAGTTATATTCTTGTACATAGGAGCAGTATTATAGTAGTTATATTCCTGTATATAGGGGCAGTATTATAGTAGTTATATTCTTGTACATAGGGGGTAGTATTATAGTAGTGATATTCTTGTACATAGGGGCAGTATTATAGTAGTTATATTCTTGTACATAGGGGCAGTATTATAGCAGTTATATTCTTGTACATAGGAGTAGTATTATAGTAGTTATATTCTTGTACATAGGGGGCAGTATTATAGTAGTTAAATCTTTGTACATAGGGGCAGTATTATAGTAGTAATATTCTTGTACATAGAGGGCAGTATTATAGTAGTTAAATCTTTGTACATAGGGGCAGTTTTATAGTAGTAATATTCTTGCACATAGGGGCAGTATTATAGTAGTTATGTTCTTGTATATAGGAGCAGTATTATAGTAGTTATATTCTTGTACATAGGGGCAGTATTATAGTAGTTATGTTCCTATACATAGGGGCAGTATTATAGTATATTCTTGCACATAGGGGCAGTATTATAGTAGTAATATTCTTGTACATAGGGACAGTATTATAGTAGTTAAATCTTTGTACATAGGGGCAGTATTAATATTCTTTTAAATAGGGCAGTATTTGTTATATATATATATATATATATATATATATATATATATATATTTGCATTCTACATGTTAAATAATATATTTTTACTTAATTACAATATAAAGTTATTTTTACCCTAATAATCCTAATTAGATAAAGTTGTAAAGTCAAAATTGTGAATTTTCAGTAGCTGCAAAACTGCAAAAAAAAAGTGATCAGAATTGAAGAGATCAAAACATGAAATTTGTCTTAAAATTGTATAGATTAAACATTAGATCAGGGCACAGATAATCCGGCCCTCGCACAGCTCCAAGGACAGAACACGTAAACACTGTCGGCTTTGGAAGATAGCGGCAGAAAGATTTTTTTTTCAGCAATTTTTTTCCAATTAAGTAAAACCTAGCTGCCCTGTAGAGTTTTTACCACACCTGTTTTTTTCGGGCGCTCTGCATAGGCTTCTACACATTGAAAAAATTAGACTGATGGTAAAAGTAGGCGGAGCTTTGCGAGATCAAATTCTGGCTCACTGGATATTCAGAAAGTTCTCTCAGTAACGTTATTTCCTTTTATCAAAATAGGCCCCAATTCCTGCGTTAATTCTCTTCTTCCAAACACAGTATAGATTCAGGGGTTAGATACAAAACTCCATATTATCTTTATAGATCTAGTTACATAATATCTATCTGTGCTGCCTTCAGCCACCACTAGAGGGAGCTTATGAGCTTTCTAAAGATTTCAAGTCAATAAGAGCAGTATAAATAAAATAATAAAATATGCAGTGAGCTCCCTCTAGTGGTGGCTGTATAATCTGTATGTAGTGAGCTCCCTCTAGTGGTGGCTGTATAATCTGTATGTAGTGAGCTCATTCTAGTGGTGACTGTATAAATCTGTATGTAGTGAGTTCCCTCTAGTGGTGGCTGTATAAATCTGTATGTAGTGAGCTCCCTTTAGTGGTGGCTGTATAAATCTGTATGTAGTGAGCTCCCTCTAGTGGTGGCTGTATACTCTGTATGTAGTGAGCTCCCTCTAGTGGTGGCTGTATAGATCTGTATGTAGTGAGCTCCCTCTAGTGGTGGCTCTATAAATCTGAATGTAGTGAGCTCCCTCTAGTGGTGGCTGTATAAATCTGTATGTAGTGAGCTCCCTCTAGTGGTGGCTCTATAAATCTGAATGTAGTGAGCTCCCTCTAGTGGTGGCTGTATAAATCTGTATGTAGTGAGCTCCCTCTAGTGGTGGCTGTATAAAGCTGTATGTAGTGAGCTCCCTCTAGTGGTGGCTCTATAAATCTGTATGTAGTGAGCTCCCTCTAGTGGTGGCTGTATAAATCTGTATGTAGTGAGCTCCCTCTAGTGGTGGCTGTATAAATCTATATGTAGTGAGCTCCCTCTAGTGGTGGCTGTATAAATCTGTATGTAGTGAGCTCTCTCTAGTGGTGACTGTATAAATGTGTATGTAGTGAGCGCCCTCTAGTGGTGACTGTATAAATGTGTATGTAGTGAGCTCCCTCTAGTGGTGACTGTATAAATGTGTATGTAGTGAGCTCCCTCTAGTGGGGACTGTATAAATCTGTACGTAGTGAGCTCTCTCTAGTGGTGGCTGTATAAATCTGTACGTAGTGAGCTCCCTCTAGTGGTGACTGTATAAATGTGTATGTAGTGAGCTCCCTCTAGTGGTGACTGTATAAATGTGTATGTAGTGAGCTCCCTCTAGTGGTGGCTGTATAAATCTGTATGTAGTGAGCTCCCTCTAGTGGTGGCTGTATAAATCTGTATGTAGTGAGCTCCCTCTAGTGGTGGCTGTATAAATCTGTATGTAGTGAGCTCCCTCTAGTGGTGGCTGTATAAATCTGCATGTAGTGAGCTCCCTCTAGTGGTGGCTGTATAAATCTGCATGTAGTGAGCTCCCTCTAGTGGTGGCTGTATAAATCTGTATGTAGTGAGCTCCCTCTAGTGGTGGCTGTATAAATCTGTATGTAGTGAGCTTCCTCTAGTGGTGGCTGTATAAATCTGTATGTAGTGAGCTCCCTCTAGTGGTGGCTGTATAAATCTGTATGTAGTGAGCTCCCTCTAGTGGTGGCTGTATAAATCTGTATGTAGTGAGCTCCCTCTAGTGGTGGCTGTATAAATCTGTATGTAGTGAGCTCCCTCTAGTGGTGACTGTATAAATGTGTATGTAGTGAGCGCCCTCTAGTGGTGACTGTATAAATGTGTATGTAGTGAGCTCCCTCTAGTGGTGACTGTATAAATGTGTATGTAGTGAGCTCCCTCTAGTGGTGACTGTATAAATCTGTACGTAGTGAGCTCTCTCTAGTGGTGGCTGTATAAATCTGTACGTAGTGAGCTCCCTCTAGTGGTGACTGTATAAATGTGTATGTAGTGAGCTCCCTCTAGTGGTGACTGTATAAATGTGTATGTAGTGAGCTCCCTCTAGTGGTGACTGTATAAATGTGTATGTAGTGAGCTCCCTCTAGTAGTGACTGTATAAATCTATATGTAGTGCACTTCCTCTAGTGGACGCTGTATAAATCTGTATGTAGTGAGCTCCCTCTAGTGGTGACTGTATAAATCTGTATGTAGTGAGCTCCCTCTAGTGGTGGCTGTATAAATCTGTATGTAGTGAGCTGCCTCTAGTGGTGACTGTATAAATCTGTATGTAGTGAGCTCCCTCTAGTGGTGGTTGTATAAATCTGTATGTAGTGAGCTTCCTCTAGTGGTGGCTGTATAATCTGTATGTAGTGAGTTCCCGCTAGTGGTGGCTGTATAAATCTGTATGTGGTGAGCTCCCTCTAGTGGTGGCTGTATAAATCTGTATGTAGTGAGCTCCCTCTAGTGGTGGATGTATAAATCTGTATGTAGTGAGCTCCCTCTAGTGGTGACTGTATAAATCTGTATGTAGTGAGCTGCCTCTAGTGGTGGCTGTATAAATCTGTATGTAGTGAGCTCCCTCTAGTGGTGGCTGTATAAATCTGTATTTAGTGAGCTCCCTCTAGTGGTGGCTGTATAAATCTGTATGTAGTGAGCTCCCTCTAGTGGTGACTGTATAAATCTGTATGTAGTGAGCTCCCTCTAGTGGTAGCTGTATAAATTTGTATGTAGTGAGCTCCCTCTAGTGGTAGCTGTATAAATTTGTATGTAGTGAGCTCCCTCTAGTGGTGACTGTATAAATCTGTATGTAGTGAGCTCCCTCTAGTGGTGACTGTATAAATCTGTATGTAGTGAGCTCCCTCTAGTGGTGACTGTATAAATCTGTATGTAGTGAGCTCCCTCTAGTGGTGGTTGTATAAATCTGTATGTAGTGAGCTTCCTCTAGTGGTGGCTGTATAATCTGTATGTAGTGAGTTCCCTCTAGTGGTGGCTGTATAAATCTGTATGTGGTGAGCTCCCTCTAGTGGTGGCTGTATAAATCTGTATGTAGTGAGCTCCCTCTAGTGGTGACTGTATAAATCTGTATGTAGTGAGCACCCTCTAGTGGTGGCTGTATAAATCTGTATGTAGTGAGCTCCCTCTAGTGGTGGCTGTATAAATCTGTATGTAGTGAGCTGCCTCTAGTGGTGGCTGTATAAATCTGTATGTAGTGAGCTCCCTCTAGTGGTGACTGTATAAATCTGTATGTAGTGAGCTCCCTCTAGTGGTGGCTGTATAAATCTGTATGTAGTGAGCTCCCTCTAGTGGTGGCTGTATAAATCTGTATGTAGTGAGCTCCCTCTAGTGGTGGCTGTATAAATCTGTATGTAGTGAGCTCCCTCTAGTGGTGGCTGTATAAATCTGTATGTAGTGAGCTCCCTCTAGTGGTGGCTGTATAAATCTGTATGTAGTGAGCTCCCTCTAGTGGTGGCTGTATAAATCTGTATGTAGTGAGCTCCCTCTAGTGGTGGCTCTATGAATCTGTATGTAGTGGATGGGGTACAATAGGTAGAACGCGCTCGTTATGTAAAATCCGGCCATCATTATATTAACTAGGGGCGTCCATATAAAGCTGCAGGATCTGTCATCAGCCACTATCTAAGTGCAGGCACCAAGTGCTATTGGATGATGGGAGACAGATGAGTAACAGGGAGCAGATTCTGATTAAAAATTAGCAATGGCCACAGGGAAGAGTTACATTAGTGAGATGAGGTGATAGGCTTGTCTAAAGAGAACTGTTTCTAAAGCACATTTAAAAATGTGGGGTGAAGGTATTAATCAGATCATTCAGGGTAGTGCATTCCAGAAAACTGGCACAGCACGATAAAAGTCCTGGAGATGGACATGGGAGGTTCAGGAGGATGTCAGTCTTAGATCAGTTGTGAAATAGAGAGCATGGGTAGTGTGATAGACAGAGATGAGGAGGAGATGTAGGGGGGGTGCCGCACTGTGGTGAGGACGGGTAGGTGATAGCAAGAGGTAAGGGGAGATGTAGGGGGGTGCAGCACTGTGGAGAGGACGGGTAGTGTTGTAGACAGAGATGAGGGTGGAGATGTAGAGGGTGCAGAACTGTGAACAGGACGGCTAGGTGATAGAGATGAGGAGAAGATGTAGGGGGTACAGTACTGTGGAGAGGATGGGTAGGTGAGAGATGAGGAGGTGATGTAGGGGAGTGCAGCACTGTGGAGAGGACGGGTAGGTGAGAGATGAGGAGGAGATGTAGGGGGATGCAGAACTGTGGAGAGGATGGGTAGGTGAGAGATGAGGAGGAGATGTAGGGGGGTGCAGAACTGTGGAGAGGATGGGTAGGTGAGAGATGAGGAGGAGATGTAGGGGGGTGCAGAACTGTGGAGAGGATGGGTAGGTGAGAGATGAGGAGGAGATGTAGGGGGTGCAGAACTGTGGAGAGGATGGGTAGGTAAGAGATGAGGAGGAGATGTAGGGGGGGACAGAACTGTGGAGAGGATGGGTAGGTGAGAGATGAGGAGGAGATGTAGGGGAGTGCAGCACTGTGGAGAGGATGGGTAGGTGAGAGATGAGGAGGAGATGTAGGGGGGTGCAGAACTGTGGAGAGGATGGGTAGGTGAGAGATGAGGAGGAGATGTAGGGGGGTGCAGAACTGTGGAGAGGATGGGTAGGTGAGAGATGAGGAGATGTAGGGGGGTGCAGCACTGTGGAGAGGATGGGTAGGTGAGAGATGAGGAGATGTAGGGGGGGTGCAGCACTGTGGAGAGGACGGGTAGGTGATAGCCAGAGATGAAGAGGAGATGTAGGGGGCTGCAGAACTGTGTAGAGGACGGATAGGTGATATACAGATGAGGAGGAGATGTAGGGTGGTGCAGAACTGTGGAGAGGACAGGTAGGTGATAGAGATGAGGAGGAGATGTAGGGCGGTGCAGCACTGTGGAGAGGATGGGTAGTGTGATAGACAGAGATGAGGAGGAGATGTAGGGGGGTGCAGAACTGTGGAGAGGACAGGGAGGTGAGAGATGAGGAGGAGATGTAGGGGGGTGCAGAACTGTGGAGCGGATGGGTAGGTGGTAGACAGAAACGAGCAGGGAGATGTAGGGGGCGCCGCAGTGTGGAGAGCTTTGTGGGTGAGAGTAATAAGTGTATATTGTACTCTATAGTGAATGGGTAACCAGTGTAATGACTGGCACAGGGTGGAGGCATCGGTGTAATGGCTGGAAAGTATTACATCTTAGCTGCTGCGCTCAGGAAGGATTGGAGAGGAGAAAGTCTGATCAGAGGGAGATTGATCAGGAGAGAGTTCCAGTAGTCGATTTAATAATGAATAAGAGCAACATTTTTTGCAGAGTCACAGGTGAGAAAAGGTCGGATTCTGGAGATGAGCGAGTGATTAGATATAGGGAATAAAAGAAATCTATAGATATTTGTAGCTTTTTTCGTTCTGTTTACAGCTAAGAGACTGCTGACGTCCGACCATCTCATGTGGGCGGGGCCTTTACACAGAACGTCGTCTATGAATCACCCATACTTGTCACCTTGTTAGTTTTTTCTTTTTTTCTGATGGTATCTGGATATGAAATGGTTTGGAGAAAATCATACTAATCGCATTGTATTCATGCCCGCTGCCTATCCATATACCCCCATCACTGGTACCCCCATCATTGGTACCCCATCATTGGTGCCCCCATCATTGGTACCCCCATCATTGGTGACCCCATCATTGGTAAACCCATCATTGGTACACCCATTATTGGTACCCCCATCACTGGTAACCCATCATTGGTGACCCCATCATTGGTACACCCATTATTGGTACCCCCATCACTGGTAACCCCATCACTGGTAACCCCATCACTGGTACTACCATCACTGGTACCACCATCACTGGTAACCCCATCAATAGTACCTCCATCATTGGTACCCCCATCACTGGTAACCCCATCATTAGTACCTCCATCATTGGTACTCCCATCACTGGTACCTCCATCATTGGTACCCCCATAAGTGGTTCCCCATCATTGGTAACCCCATCACTGGTACCTCCATCATTGGTACCCCCATCATTGGTACCCCCATCATTGGTACCCCCATCACTGGTACCCCCATCACTGGTAACCCCATCACTAGTACCTCCATCATTGGTACCCCCATCACTGGTACCTCCATCATTGGTACCCTATCATTGGTACCCCCATCACTGGTACCCCATCATTGGTACCCCCATCACTGGTACCTCCATCATTGGTACCCCCATCACTGGTAACCCCATCACTGGTAACCCCATCACTAGTACCCCCATCATTGGTATCCCCATCACTGGTACTTCCATTATTGGTACCCCATCACTGGTACCTCCATTATTGGTACCCCCATCATTGGTACCCCCATCACTGGTACCCCCATCATTTGTGCCCCCATCATTGGTACCCCCATCACTGGTAACCCCATCACTGGTAACCCCATCACTAGTACCCCCATCATTGGTATCCCCATCACTGGTACCTCCATTATTGGTACCCCCATCACTGGTACCTCCATTATTGGAACCCCCATCATTGGTACCCCCATCATTGGTACTCCATCACTGGTACCCCCATCACTGGTACTCCATCACTGGTACCCCATCACTGGTACCCCAATCATTGGTACCCCCATCACTGGTTCCCCCATCATTGGTACCCCCATCATTGGTACCCCCATCACTGGTTCCCCTATCACTGGTAACCCCATCACTAGTACCTCCATCATTGGTACCCCCATCACTGGTTCCATCATTGGTGCCCATCAATACCCCGTCCCTTCTACCAGGCAATGCGAGCAGCTCCGGGAGGCAGCGAGTTAAAAAAAAAAAATAAGTCGCTACCAAATGTCATTTTCCCAGTAGGAAAACAAGCCCAAAATAGCCTGGCATAGCCGAGGATGGCAGCGACGGAGCCAGGAGTGTTTTGTGCTGCTCCTCTAAATGCTTCAACACTTAGCGCTGCACAGAAAGAACCGGAGAGATGGAAGGAAAAAAACAGAATAAAATGCACAGAGCGGCATTGAGAGTCAGAAATAGACGCGGCTCGCTAAGTGCTCGCTGCAGCCAGTCTGCGCCATTCCAGCATTCTGTTATCTGGTAATTTCTATTGACAGCGGCTCTCAAAACACACAGCCTTGTTTACTACAGCGCGCAGGAACATCGGGTATTTGTATTTATTTTTTTCATTTATCTTCAGGGACATCAATATTTTTTAACTCTTTTGACAAGGAGGACGGTGCGGAGACCCAGAGTCCACTCCGTCATTGGGGGTATTGGAATCGGCACTGGCCTGGAGCACAAGGGGCCAGCAACAATGGACTGGAACAATTCCTGACACGTCGGATTTCGGTAGTTTTTATTTTTGCGCCGGTCTTCCACCGGACTTTGATGACAAGGAGCCTCCGTCTGTTCAGGTCTCGTATAAGGAGCAGCTGACGAGGCCACCAGCAGCGCATTAACATCATATCTGACCAGTAATGTGGAGTATTCAGGCTGGAGATACTGACTATGGCCAGAGACGACTGGGACACGTGAGATGGACGGTAATGAACTGGAAGTTATTATAAACTTTACCAGAAGACAATAGGAGAATAGCTATAAAGTCACTGGACAAGGTCCTCAAATAAAGGAATATTTCATTGGTGAAAAAGACACGGCTCCTACATAGTCTGGTCTCGGCCCGTACATAGTCTGGTCTTTTCTGTAGTCACATATGGATAACCTGGACGATAAAGAAACAAGAAGAAGAATCAATGCCTTCAAAATGTGGTGCTGCAGAAGGATATTATTAATATCATGGATGGCAAGAAGAACAAACAATCAATTCTAGAACAAATCAAGCCAGACATGTCACTCAAAGCAAGAATCACGAAGCTATGACTTATCTACACAACAGACAAAGAGAAGGACATCATGGTCAGAAGAATAGAAGGAACAAGGCGACGAGAAAGACCAGCAACCTGATGGTTTGATACAATCAGGATAATGATGTAGAAGACCCTGGTGGACCTATCTAGGCAGAGAAACCCTGGTGTACCTATCTAGGTGGAGAAAACCCTGGTAAACCTATCTAGGCAGAGAAGACCCTGGTGGACCTTTCTAGGCGGAGAAAACCCTGGTGTACCTATCTTGGCAGAGAAGACCCTGGTGGACCTATCTAGGCAGAGAAGACTGTGGAGGACCTATCTAGGCAGAGAAGACCCTGGTGGATCTATCTAGGCAGAGAAGACCCTGGTGGACCTATCTAGGCAGAGAAGACTGTGGAGGACCTATCTATGCAGAGAAGACCCTGGTGGATCTATCTAGGCAGAGAAGACCCTGGTGGATCTATCTAGGCAGAGAAGACCCTGATGGACCTATCTAATCTAGGCAGAGAAGACCCTGATGAACATATCTAGGCAGAGAAGACCCTGGTGGACCTATCTATTCAGAGAAGACCCTAGTGGACCTATCTAGGCAGAGAAAACCCTGGTGGACCTATCTAGGCACAAAAGACCCTGGTAGACCCATCTAGGAGGAGAAGACCCTGGTGGACCTATTTAGGCAGAGAAGACCCTGGTGGACGCATCTAGGAAGAGAAGACCCTGGCGGACCTATTTAGGCAGAGAAGACCTATCTATTCAGAAAAGGCCCTGGTGGACCTATCTAGGAGGAGAAGACCCTGGTGGACCTATCTAGGCAGAGAAGACCCTTGTGGACTTATCTAGGTGAAGACCTTAGTGGACCTAACTATTCAGAGAAGACCCTGGTGGACCTATCTAGGCGTAGAAAACCCTTGTGGATCTATCCAGGCGAAGAAGACACTGGTGGACCTATCTAGGCAGGGAAGACCCTGGTGGACCCATCTAGGAAGAGAAGACCCCGATGGACCTATTTAGGCAGAGAAGACCCTGGTGGACCTATCTATTCAGAGAAGACCCTGGTGGACCTATCTAGGCAGAGAAGACCCTGATGGACCTATCTAGGCAGAGAAGACCCTGATGGACCTATCTAATCTAGGCAGAGAAGACACTGATGAACATATCTAGGCAGAGAAGACCCTGGTGGACCTATCTATTCAGGGAAGACCCTGGTGGACCTATAGATCGTTCAGCCACCATGTCGCTGTGGTCAGAGCCTTCGTGCATTTTGTTCTGTAATTATGGCATTGAGTAAAGTGCTTGACATGAGATTAGTGCATGCATTGCCAAATGATCCATAATATAGATATATATGCGTATAGCTATCACATTTCCCACCACTGGTACTTTTCTGGGCTCTGGTTTTTTGGATGCAGTGTATTTGCCTGGAGTGTGATCAGTTTGTCCTGAGGATGTGACTCTGATATTATAGATCCAGGATGGGAAACTGATGATAGAGAAAAACTAAACTCCGAGATATTGTCCGCTCCGGAGCAAATCCAGTGACGTTTCCATTTAAAACCATAAATTGATATAAATTCTTCCACTAATTGTCTTCCAGATTTCCTCTTGGCTGTGATGAGCAGGTCCCGGCCTCTCGGTCTGCCGCTGGTCATCGCCTTCCTGATGTTTGTCGTCTGGCGCTCGTCGTCCGTGGCTGTGGGGTCGGGCTGGACGGTGGCGATGGGCCGGTATCAGCCGCTCATCCAGTGATGATGGGGTGCGGACACCAGTCTCCACCGCTCTCATTATTTCTCTGTGAAGCTCCTTCTGGCCGGGGGCAGACGAGAGGCTTATTCTGGCCCCGGGCAAAATGTGTCAAAATCACCTCCCAAATAAATAAATACAAACATAAAATATAAATGTGTGAGTAAACGCAGCAACACGTCCGTATCACTGCTAAATGGTAGTCACACATGGGGCATACACATTAATGGGGGCATACATGTTACTTGGGTGGGGACAGACAGCTCTGGGGGGCATACACATTACTGGGGAGCATACACGTTACTGGGGTGATGGCAGACAGCGCTGGGGTCATACACATTACTGAGGTGGGGGCAGACAGTGCTGGGGGGCATACACATTACTGGGGGAGCATACATGTTACTGGGGTAAGGGCAGACAGCTCTGGGGGGGGATACACATTACTGGGGTGGGACAGACAGCTCTGGGGGGGGGGGGATACACATTACTGGGGTGGGACAGACAGCTCTGGGGGGCATACACATTACTGGGGTGAGGGCAGACAGCTCTGGGGGGCATACACATTACTGGGGTGGAGGTAGACAGCTCTAAGGACATACACATTACTGGGGTGGGACAGACAGCTCTGGGGGGGCATACACATTACTGGGGTGGGACAGACAGCTCTGGGGGGCATACACATTACTGGGGTGGGACAGACAGCTCTGGGGGGCATACACATTACTGGGGTCAGGGCAGACAGTTCTGGGGGGATACACATTACTGGGGTGAGGGCAGACAGCTCTAGGGGGATACACAATACTGGGGTGGGACAGACAGCTCGGGGGGGGGCATACACATTACTGGAGTGGGGGCAGACAGCTCTGGGGGACATACACATTACTGGGGTGGGACAGACAGCTCTGGGGGGCATACACATTACTGGTGTGAGGGCAGACAGCTCTGGGGGGCATACACATTACTGGGGTGGGGGCAGACAGCTCTAAGGACATACACATTACTGGAGTGGGGGCAGACAGCTCTGGGGGGCATACACATTACTGGGGTGGGACAGACAGCTCTGGGGGGGGATACACATTACTGGGGTCAGGGCAGACAGTTCTGGGGGGATACACATTACTGGGGTGAGGGCAGACAGCTCTAGGGGGATACACAATACTGGGGTGGGACAGACAGCTCTGGGGGACATACACATTACTGGGGTGGGACAGACAGCTCTGGGGGGCATACACATTACTGGTGTGAGGGCAGACAGCTCTGGGGGGCATACACATTACTGGGGTGGGGGCAGACAGCTCTAAGGACATACACATTACTGGAGTGGGGGCAGACAGCTCTGGGGGGCATACACATTACTGGGGTGGGACAGACAGCTCTGGGGGGGGATACACATTACTGGGGTGGGACAGACAGCTCTGGGGGGCATACACATTACTGGGGTGGGACAGACAGCTCTGGGGGGCATACACATTACTGGGGTGGGACAGACAGCTCTGGGGGGGATACACATTACTGGGGTGGGACAGACAGCTCTGGGGGGCATACACATTACTGGGGTGGGACAGACAGCTCTGGGGGGATACACATTACTGGGATGAGGGCAGACAGCTCTCGGGGGCATACACATTACTGGGGTGGAGGTAGACAGCTCTAAGGACATACACATTACTGGGGTGGGACAGACAGCTCTGGGGGGCATACACATTACTGGGGTGGGACAGACAGCTCTGGGGGGATACACATTACTGGGGTGAGGGCAGCCAGTTCTGGGGGGGATACACATTACTGGGTTGAGGGCCGACAGCTCTGGGGGGGGCATACACATTACTGGGGTGGGACAGACAGCTCTGGGGGGGGCATACACATTACTGGGGTGGGACAGACAGCTCTGGGGGGCATACACATTACTGGGGTGAGGGCAGACAGCTCTGGGGGGCATACACATTACTGGGGTGAGGGCAGACAGCTCTGGGGGGCATACACATTACTGGGATGGAGGTAGACAGCTCTAAGGACATACACATTACTGGGGTGGGACAGACAGCTCTGGGGGGGGGGCATACACATTACTGGGGTGGGACAGACAGCTCTGGGGGGGCATACACATTACTGGGGTGGGACAGACCGCTCTGGGGAGCATACACATTACTGGGGTGGAACAGACAGCTCTGGGGGGCATACACATTACTGGGGTGGGACAGACAGCTCTGGGGGGCATACACATTACTGGGGTGGGACAGACAGCTCTGGGGGGCATACACATTACTGGGGTGGGACAGACAGCTCTGGGGGGCATACACATTACTGGGGTGGGGGCAGACAGCTCTAAGGACATACACATTACTGGAGTGGGGGCAGACAGCTCTGGGGGACATACACATTACTGGGGTGGGACAGACAGCTCTGGGGGGCATACACATTACTGAGGTGGGACAGACAGCTCTGGGGGGCATACACATTACTGGGGTGAGGGCAGACAGTTCTGGGGGGATACACATTACTGGGGTGAGGGCAGACAGTTCAGGGGGGATACACATTACTGGGGTGAGGGCAGACAGCTCTGGGGGGATACACATTACTGGGGTGGGACAGACAGCTCTGGGGGGGGCATACACATTACTGGGGTGGGACAGACAGCTCGGGGGGGGGGCATACACATTACTGGAGTGGGGGCAGACAGCTCTGGGGGACATACACATTACTGGGGTGGGACAGACAGCTCTGGGGGGCATACACATTACTGGGGTGAGGGCAGACAGCTCTGGGGGGCATACACATTACTGGGGTGGGGGCAGACAGCTCTAAGGACATACACATTACTGGAGTGGGGGCAGACAGCTCTGGGGGGCATACACATTACTGGGGTGGGACAGACAGCTCTGGGGGGGATACACATTACTGGGGTGGGACAGACAGCTCTGGGGGGCATACACATTACTGGGGTGGGACAGACAGCTCTGGGGGGCATACACATTACTGGGGTGGGACAGACAGCTCTGGGGGGGATACACATTACTGGGGTGGGACAGACAGCTCTGGGGGGGTATACACATTACTGGGGTGGGACAGACAGCTCTGGGGGGGATACACATTACTGGGGTGGGACAGACAGCTCTGGGGGGGATACACATTACTGGGGTGGGACAGACAGCTCTGGGGGGGGCATACACATTACTGGGGTGGGACAGACAGCTCTGGGGGGGGTACACATTACTGGGGTGGGACAGACAGCTCTGGGGGGGGTATACACATTACTGGGGTGGGACAGACAGCTCTGGGGGGATACACATTACTGGGGTGAGGGCAGACAGCTCTGGGGGGCATACACATTACTGGGGTGGAGGTAGACAGCTCTAAGGGCATACACATTACTGGGGTGAGGGCAGACAGCTCTGGGGGGCATACACATAACTGGGGTGGGACAGACAGCTCTGGGGGGGGCATACACATTACTGGGGTGAGGGCAGCCAGTTCTGGGGGGGATACACATTACTGGGGTGAGGGCCGACAGCTCTGGGGGGGCATACACATTACTGGGGTGGGACAGACAGCTCTGGGGGGCATACACATTACTGGGGTGGGACAGACAGCTCTGGGGGGGATACACATTACTGGGGTGGGACAGACAGCTCTGGGGGGGGTATACACATTACTGGGGTGGGACAGACAGCTCTGGGGGGATACACATTACTGGGGTGAGGGCAGACAGCTCTGGGGGGCATACACATTACTGGGGTGGAGGTAGACAGCTCTAAGGGCATACACATTACTGGGGTGAGGGCAGACAGCTCTGGGGGGCATACACATTACTGGGGTGGGACAGACAGCTCTGGGGGGGGCATACACATTACTGGGGTGAGGGCAGCCAGTTCTGGGGGGGATACACATTACTGGGGTGAGGGCCGACAGCTCTGGGGGGGCATACACATTACTGGGGTGGGACAGACAGCTCTGGGGGGCATACACATTACTGGGGTGAGGGCAGACAGCTCTGGGGGGCATACACATTACTGGGGTGAGGGCAGACAGTTCTGGGGGGATACACATTACTGGGGTGAGGGCAGACAGCTCTGGGGGGATACACATTACTGGGGTGAGGGCAGACAGCTCTAGGGGGATACACAATACTGGGGTGGGACAGACAGCTCGGGGGGGGGGCATACACATTACTGGAGTGGGGGCAGACAGCTCTGGGGGGCATACACATTACTGGGGTGAGGGCAGACAGCTCTAAGGACATACACATTACTGGGGTGGGACAGACAGCTCTGGGGGGGGGACATACACATTACTGGGGTGGGACAGACAGCTCGGGGGGGGGGGCATACACATTACTGGAGTGGGGGCAGACAGCTCTGGGGGACATACACATTACTGGGGTGGGACAGACAGCTCTGGGGGGCATACACATTACTGGGGTGAGGGCAGACAGCTCTGGGGGGCATACACATTACTGGGGTGGGGGCAGACAGCTCTAAGGACATACACATTACTGGAGTGGGGGCAGACAGCTCTGGGGGGCATACACATTACTGGGGTGGGACAGACAGCTCTGGGGGGGGATACACATTACTGGGGTGGGACAGACAGCTCTGGGGGGCATACACATTACTGGGGTGGGACAGACAGCTCTGGGGGGCATACACATTACTGGGGTGGGACAGACAGCTCTGGGGGGATACACATTACTGGGGTGGGACAGACAGCTCTGGGGGGGTATACACATTACTGGGGTGGGACAGACAGCTCTGGGGGGGCATACACATTACTGGGGTGGGACAGACAGCTCTGGGGGACATACACATTACTGGGGTGGAGGTAGACAGCTCTAAGGATATACACATTACTGGAGTGGGGGCAGACAGCTCTGGGGGCATACACATTACTGGGGTGGGACAGTCAGCTCTGGGGGGCATACACATTACTGGGGTGGGACAGACAGCTCTGGGGGGCATACACATTACTGGGGTGGGGGCAGACAGCTCTAAGGACATACACATTACTGGAGTGGGCGCAGACAGCTCTGGGGGACATACACATTACTGGGGTGGGACAGACAGCTCTGGGGGGCATACACATTACTGGGGTGGGACAGACAGCTCTGGGGGGCATACACATTACTGGGGTGAGGGCAGACAGTTCTGGGGGGATACACATTACTGGGGTGAGGGCAGACAGTTCAGGGGGGATACACATTACTGGGGTGAGGGCAGACAGCTCTGGGGGGATACACATTACTGGGGTGGGACAGACAGCTCTGGGGGGGGGCATACACATTACTGGGGTGGGACAGACAGCTCGGGGGGGGCATACACATTACTGGAGTGGGGGCAGACAGCTCTGGGGGACATACACATTACTGGGGTGGGACAGACAGCTCTGGGGGGCATACACATTACTGGGGTGAGGGCAGACAGCTCTGGGGGGCATACACATTACTGGGGTGGGGGCAGACAGCTCTAAGGACATACACATTACTGGAGTGGGGGCAGACAGCTCTGGGGGGCATACACATTACTGGGGTGGGACAGACAGCTCTGGGGGGGATACACATTACTGGGGTGGGACAGACAGCTCTGGGGGGGGCATACACATTACTGGGGTGGGACAGACAGCTCTGGGGAGCATACACATTACTGGGGTGGGACAGACAGCTCTGGGGGGCATACACATTACTGGGGTGGGACAGACAGCTCTGGGGGAATACACATTACTGGGGTGAGGGCAGACAGCTCTGGGGGGATACACATTACTGGGGTGGGACAGACAGCTCTGGGGGGGCATACACATTACTGGAGTGGGGGCAGACAGCTCTAAGGACATACACATTACTGGAGTGGGGGCAGACAGCTCTAAGGACATACACATTACTGGGGTGGGACAGACAGTTCTGGGGGGGGCATACACATTACTGGAGTGGGGGCAGACAGCTCTAACGACATACACATTACTGGAGTGGGGGCAGACAGCTCTAAGGACATACACATTACTGGGGTGGGACAGACAGTTCTGGGGAGCATACACATTACTGGGGTGGGACAGACAGCTCTGGGGGGCATACACATTACTGGGGTGGGACAGACAGCTCTGGGGGGCATACACATTACTGGGGTGAGGGCAGACAGTTCTGGGGGGATACACATTACTGGGGTGAGGGCAGACAGCTCTGGGGGGATACACATTACTGGGGTGGGACAGACAGCTCTGGGGGGGGCATACACATTACTGGAGTGGGGGCAGACAGCTCTGGGGGGCATACACATTACTGGGGTGGGACAGACAGCTCTGGGGGGCATACACATTACTGGGGTGGGGGAAGACAGCTCTAAAGATATACACATTACAGGAGTGGGGGCAGACAGCTCTGGGGGGCATACACATTACTGGGGTGGGACAGACAGCTCTGGGGGGCATACACATTACTGGGGTGGGACAGACAGCTCTGGGGGGCATACACATTACTGGGGTGAGGGCAGACAGTTCTGGGGGTACACATTACTGGGGTGAGGGCAGACAGTTCAGGGGGGATACACATTACAGGGGTGAGGGCAGACAGCTCTGGGGGGATACACATTACTGGGGTGGGACAGACAGCTCTGGGGGGCATACACATTACTGGGGTGAGGGCAGACAGCTCTGGGGGGCATACACATTACTGGGGTGGGACAGACAGCTCTGGGGGGCATACACATTACTGGGGTGGGACAGACAGCTCTGGGGGGCATACACATTACTGGGGTGGGACAGACAGCTCTGGGGGAAATACACATTACTGGGGTGGGGGCAGACAGTTCTGGGGGGATACACATTACTGGGGTGAGGGCAGACAGTTCAGGGGGGATACACATTACTGGGGTGAGGGCAGACAGCTCTGGGGGGATACACATTACTGGGGTGGGACAGACAGCTCGGGGGGGGCATACACATTACTGGGGTGGGACAGACAGCTCTGGGGGGGCATACACATTACTGGGGTGGGAGAGACGTCGTCAGATCTGACACAATTATGTGTTCTCACATGAGAGGCAAAGAGCCCTGAGACCTGATACATAGTCCTGATGGCTGTCATAGTCCTGATGGTGCCCCCTATTCCTCGAAATTTGCATAGTCCTGATGGCTGCCTCCTTTGCTGACTCACTTTCCCTCTGATCACTCACTGTCCCCTCTGCTCACTCACTTTCCCTCTGATGACTCACTGTCCCCTCTGCTGACTCGCTTTCCCTTCTGCTGACTTGCTTTCCCTTCTGCTGACTCGCTTTCCCTTCTGCTGACTCGCTTTCCCTTCTGCTGACTCGCTTTCCCTTCTGCTGACTCGCTTTCCCTTCTGCTGACTCGCTGCCCCCTCTGCTGACTCGCTGTCCCCTCTGCTGACTCGCTGTCCCCTCTGCTGACTCGCTGCCCCCTCTGCTGACTCGCTGCCCCCTCTGCTAACTCTCTCCCCTCTGCTGACTCGCTGCCCCCTCTGCTGACTCGCTGCCCCCTCTGCTGACTCGCTGCCCCCTCTGCTGACTCGCTGCCCCCTCTGCTGACTCGCTGCCCCCTCTGCTAACTCCCTCCCCTCTGCTGACTCGCTGTCCCTTCTGCTGACTAGCTGCTCCCTCTGCTGACTCACTTTACCCTCTGATGACGCACTTTACCCTCTGATGACTCACTTTACCCTCTGATGACGCACTTTACCCTCTGATGACGCACTTTACCCTCTGCTGACTCACTTTACCCTCTGATGACGCACTTTACCCTCTGCTGACTCACTTTACCCTCTGATGACGCACTTTACCCTCTGCTGACTCACTTTACCCCCTGATGACTCACTTTACCCTCTGTGACGTAGTGACCACCAACGTGGTAAATGGTCGCTATATGTCACAGTGGAGAAGGTATCTGCGATATCTAGACGAAAAAGGTTGCTATGGGACTTTTAGTCCACAAAGGCTTCTTGCTACACATACGGGTCAGGTTCCCTTTAATAATCCCAAGGTGCTCTGCAGGGCTGAGATTCACAGACCTCCACCTGTGGGTGTGGCTCGAGGGGTTAAAGCAATCCTGTCTCAGAACCTGGGTGGAGTGTGTCTAGGGCAGTCTAGATAGAGACTAGCTCCAGACGTCCAGTGTGTGGACTGGAAACCAGTGAGAGCAGAGAGCTCTGAGTGTGTCTAGGGCAGTCTGGATAGAGACTAGCTCCAGATTTCCAGCGTGTGTGCGCTGGGAGAGAGTGAGAGCAGAGCCGAGAGCTCTGCATGGAGCAGCCTGTGTGGAGGCTGAGCACAAGGCTCCGATATTAAGTCTGAGCCGAGACTGAGGTGAGTGCAGCCAGACCAGGGCTGTAGGGCCGAACCTCTCCTGGAGGAGACACAGACCCGTGGTCTGCAGAGGGCCCTGGGGCCGAGAAGGAACCTCAGCTAGAGGTGTCTGCTGGCAGGTGCCAGAGAGTAAGGAAAGTGGTTAACTTCCACTATGAACTTGTAATAGAGTCTGCTCTGTAAGCTGCAGAGCCGGAAGCCTGGAAAAGCTCCAGGCCGGCGTGGGGCGCTTATAAGTTTGTGGACCCTCCTGGAACAGCCGAACGGGGCATCGTAAGACCGTCTCCTACGGCAAGGGGTGCCTGTGTGACGGTGACCCGTATGGACGGTGCATAACCCGGCTGTGTTCCGGAGGAATTTACATGTACAGCAAGGACAATAAAGCTGTTTGGATCGGACTATTCGAGTCACGGCGTCTTTGTAGTCCTGGGGGACCCCAACCCTGCTACACCTCTGATGACTCACTTTACCCTCTGATGACTCACTTTACCCTCTGATGACTCACTTTACCCTCTGATGACGCACTTTACCCTCTGATGACTCACTTTACCCTCTGATGACGCACTTTACCCTCTGATGACGCACTTTACCCTCTGATGACTCACTTTACCCTCTGATGACGCACTTTACCCTCTGATGACTCACTTTACCCTCTGATGACTCACTTTACCCTCTGATGACTCACTTTACCCTCTGATGACTCACTTTACCCTCTGATGACGCACTTTACCCTCTGATGACTCACTTTACCCTCTGATGACTCACTTTACCCTCTGATGACGCACTTTACCCTCTGATGACGCACTTTACCCTCTGATGACTCACTTTACCCTCTGATGACTCACTTTACCCTCTGATGACGCACTTTACCCTCTGATGACTCACTTTACCCTCTGATGACTCACTTTACCCTCTGATGACGCACTTTACCCTCTGATGACGCACTTTACCCTCTGATGACTCACTTTACCCTCTGATGACGCACTTTACCCTCTGATGACGCACTTTACCCTCTGATGACTCACTTTACCCTCTGATGACTCACTTTACCCTCTGATGACTCACTTTACCCTCTGATGACTCACTTTACCCTCTGATGACGCACTTTACCCTCTGATGACGCACTTTACCCTCTGATGACTCACTTTACCCTCTGATGACGCACTTTACCCTCTGATGACTCACTTTACCCTCTGATGACTCACTTTACCCTCTGATGACGCACTTTACCCTCTGATGACTCACTTTACCCTCTGATGACGCACTTTACCCTCTGATGACTCACTTTACCCTCTGATGACGCACTTTACCCTCTGATGACTCACTTTACCCTCTGATGACTCACTTTACCCTCTGATGACTCACTTTACCCTCTGATGACTCACTTTACCCTCTGATGACTCACTTTACCCTCTGATGACTCACTTTACCCTCTGATGACGCACTTTACCCTCTGATGACGCACTTTACCCTCTGATGACTCACTTTACCCTCTGATGACGCACTTTACCCTCTGATGACGCACTTTACCCTCTGATGACTCACTTTACCCTCTGATGACGCACTTTCCCTCTGATGACGCACTTTACCCTCTGATGACTCACTTTACCCTCTGATGACTCACTTTACCCTCTGATGACTCACTTTACCCTCTGATGACTCACTTTACCCTCTGATGACTCACTTTACCCTCTGATGATGCACTTTCCCTCTGATGACTCGCTATCCCATCTGCTGACACACTTTGCCCTCTGTTGACTGGGGCTCCATTAAAGTGGTTGTATAGGTTGCAGCCGCTGGAGTCTGACCCTATAGGTTCCTGTGGCCCATATGACAGAATAAATACTATAGTTGGGGCCTGTTTGATTTGAGCTCCTGGTCTTGTTGGATTTTGGAGCAGACGTCTTAGCTTCAATAAAGGATAAATGCTCCGGTTCATCCTCAGCAGAGATCTAAATATTGATGAGGAAATTGAGCACAAAGTCTATTAGCGAATGCTCAGATATTGATTATTTCCAGAATATCGGCTCCGATATTATCCGGATAGTCGGGCGATCTGCCGGTCCAGCTCCCGTCTGCTCCTTCGGAATGATCTGATTTTCCTGGATTTTCGGTGCCGCGGCCGGAGACTGTGATTGTGCTGTGTCTGTCGCTGCGCAGGGAGTCACGGTTTCCCTTTTCTGCGCCTGGTTTCCTGCATCGCTGCCATTTCCTGATCGAAGCCCCCTAGGTCCACATTTCTCTGACAAAGACCTTTTATTTCCTTTCCAGCCCTGAGCGCCGTGCCCTGCGGATGAGAAAACACAAGAAGCCTCCAAACAATTTTTATTTTTCTTTGGGGAAAAACATAACAGAAGCGAGCGCAGAAGAATGCGGCGTGGATCCGCTGCCAACCGCGGCGTTATAAGAGCGGAGGAGTGCCGGCCCCTGGTGGGTACTGTCTGGATCCGTCCCTGCCGGTGCCCAGTGCCAATCCCCGCTGCGCCAGCGACTCCCCCCCCGTCCTTGTGCCGATTGCCCCCTGGGCGAGGGTTGGAGTAATGAGGTCACGCTTCCCATCTCCGCAAATACTCTTTATTACCGGCCTGCTGCTGGCCCCTGCTGTGCCGACAATGCCTGGCAGGAAAGCACGCTGCGAATAAAACCCTTCTCCTGGCTGGAAAAGCAAAACAGACACATTGATTCTGCCATGAATGACGGCCTGAGATGACGCTGCAAAGTGCGGAGACGACGGCGTTCTGCACCAAAGAAGCGAAGCACGGCGCTATCATCACCGGTGATCAGAAATAAAATGGCGCTAAGCACCGACCCCGGCAGAACCAGCCAAATGTGGCACAATAATCACCGACAATCCAAAATAAAACCGCGCAAGGCAGCATCCCCGGCAGAACCAGGAAAATACGGCACTGTCATCACCAACGATCAGAAATAAAATGGCGCTAAGCACCGACCCCGGCAGAACCAGCCAAATGCGGCACTATCATCACCGACAATCCAAAATAAAACCGCGCAAAGCAAAACCAGGAAAATACGGCACTATAATCACCAACGATCAGAAATAAAATGGCGCTAAGCACCGTCCCCGGCAGAACCAGCAAAAACGGCACAATAATCACTGACAATTCCATCGTCCCTGGCACAACCAGCAAAATACGGCACTATATTCACCAACAATCCAAAATAAAACCGGGCAAAGCATCGGCCCTGGCAGAACCAGGAAAATACGGCACTATCATCACCGATGATCAGAAATAAAATGGCGCTAAGCACCGGCCCTGGCAGAACCAGCCAAATGCGGCACAATAATCACTGACAATCCCATCGTCCCTGGCACAACCAGCAAAATACGGCACTATATTCACCAACAATCAGAAATAAAACCGCACAAAGCACCGTCCTCGGCCAAACCAGCAAAAACAGCACAATAATCATCGACAATCCAAAATAAAACTGCGCAAAGCACCGTCCCCGGCACAACCAGCCAAATGCACCACTATGATCACCAACAACCAGAAATAAAACCGTCCCCGACAGAACCAGCAAAATAAGGCTCTATAATCACCGACAATCAGAAATAAAACTGCACAAGGCATAGTCCCCGGCATAATCAGCAAAATACAGCACTGTATTCACCAACAATCAGAAATAAAACCGCATAAAGCGCCGTCCTTGGCACAACCAGCAAAATAAAGCACTATAATCTGCGACCATCAAAAATAAAACCGCGCAGGTCTCTGTCCCCGGCAGAACCAACAAAACACGGCACTATAATCACCGACAATCCGAAATACACCGTCCTCGGCAGAACCAGCAAAATACGGCACTATGATCACTGACAATCCGAAATAAAACCGCGCAAAGCACTGGCCCCGGCAGAACCAGCAAAATACGGCACTATAATCACCGACCATAACAAATAAAACCGTACCAGGCAGAATCAGTTTTCCAACTCTTGTGCGCACGCTGAGGATTTACCGCTGATTTTGCTGCGGATTTTCGTGGATTTGCTGCAGAAAATATGTCTAACATTGCTGCAGTCATTTCCCAGCAAAACCTATGGGTATAAAAAAAATGCTGTGCACACACTGCGTTTTTTTATACCTGCGGATTTTCTGCTGCGGAATTAATGAGCATGCCACTTCTTTTCCGCAGGTACCTGCGGTTTTTGCCATAGATAATGGTAAAAATCCACAGGGACCAACCTGCGGAAAAAACGTGGTAAATCCGCACCAAACCGCGGCAAAACCGCATGTGGATTTCGTTTTCCGTTGCGGTTTTGGTGCGGTATTTTACCGCGGGTGCGGGATTCTTTAAGAGGGACCTAGAGAAAAAGTCACTTTCTAGTGTGCACATGGCCTTAGTCAGCAATTTTGTGAAAAATGCCAAATTTTTCCCGTTGTTTTTTTTTTTTTCATTGCATTTTTGAGAATTTTTGTTTCTTTTAATTTTATAGTGATATATAAAATGCAGTCTTGGGTTTTCTTGTTTTAATTTTTTAACTCCTCACATTCATATTTTATGGTGATTTTACTTTTTGGCTTTTATATGGAACTTAAAAAAAAAGTGAAAATGAATGTTTCCAAATAGATGTGGCACAAAAAGAAAGATGAAACAAAATAGCAAAATGCCTTAAAATTGCAAATAATGAACCGGGCCAAATGTTTCTAGAAGAAATTGTCTTAGTGCAGATACAAAGTAACAAACATCAAATTCAAAAATAGCTTTATTGACAGGTCCAAGTGCATGCTGGCATTGCCAAAGCAAGTGGTAAAAATGGGGATAGGGGTTCGTCCATAGTGGGGATGGAGGCTCCTCCAGGGTGGGGTATAGAGGCCCATCCAGGGTGGGGGGATGGAGGCTCCTCCAGGGTAGAGGGATGGAGGCTCCTCCAGGGTGGGGTATAGAGGCCCATCCAGGGTGGGGGGATGGAGGTTCCTCCAGGGTAGGGGGATGGAGGCTCCTCAAGGGTGGTGGGACAGAGGCTCCTCCAGGGTAGGGGGATGGAGGCTCCTCCAGGGTGGGGTATAGAGGCCCATTCAGGGTGGGGGATGGAGGCTCCTTCAGGGTGGGGAGTTGGAAGCTCCTCCAGGGTGGGGGGATGGAGGCTGCTTCATGGTGGGGTATAGAGGCCCATCCAGAGTGGGGTATAGAGGCCCATCTAGGGGGTATAGATGCTCATCCAGGGTGGTGAGTTAGAAGCTCCTCCAGGGTTGGTGGATGGAAACTCCTTCAGGGCGGGGGGATGGAAGCTCCTCCTTGGTGGGGGATGGAGGCACTTCCAGGGTGGGGGGATGGAAGCTCCTCCAGGGTGAGGGGATGGAAGCTCCTCCTTGGTGGGGGATGGAGGCACCTCCAGGGTGGGGTATAGAGACCCATCCAGGGTGGGGGGTTGGAAGCCACTCGAGTGTGGGGGGATGGAGGCTCCTCCAGGGTGGGGGATGGAGGCTCCTCCAGGGTGGGGGTATGGAGGCACCTCCAGTGTGGGGGGATGGAGGCTCCTCCAGGGTGGGGGATGGAAGCTCCTCCAGGGTGGGGGGATGGAGGCACCTCCAGGGTGGGGGGATGGAGGCACCTCCAGGGTGGGGGGATGGAGGCACCTCCAGGGTGGGAGAATGAAAGCTCTTCCAGGGTGGGGGGATGGAGGCACCTCCAGGGTGGGGGGATGGAGGCTCTTCCAGGGTGGGGGATGGAGGCTCTTCCAGGGTGGGAGAATGAAAGCTCCTCCAGGGTGGGGGATGGAGGCATCTCCAGGGTGGGGGATGGAGGCACTTCCAGGGTGGGGTATAGAAGTCCCATGACATCTATACCCCACATCTTTGTGTTTTCCCGCATGACTTCAGCTGGAATTGACGGTGCATTTACAGAACATCGGCGGCGGCTGCGTCTGTTTCCCGCACCAGGTCGGTGAATACAGATTGTAAAAGGAAAAAAACTGTTTTGGAAATAACTTTTCACCAACTTCACTTTTCCTGTTTGAATCACATATAAAAATCTTTGAAAATCCATTTGGCAAAAACAGGACGATTGACTCAAAAGTTCTGTTCCCTGATTAACAGCGCGGCAGTCGCAGCGATGATTCACATGTCGGACGGGGGGAGAAGGAAAGAATCTCGTCTGCTCGGGATCCATAAACCAGACCATCTTCTGTTTACAGATCGGTTATTTTTAGGAGCTGGTCTGACGGGTTTTGGACTGTAAACAATGACTGTTGTCAGTTATCACAATCACATGGGTTCTGGCTTGTAAAACCTTTTCTTTTTACAATGCTGTAATCTGTTGTCATGCTTTGTATGTACTGTAATCACTTGCAGAGCTGTGGCCATTAGTCTGATGTTGTGTTAATAAATACAAGGTGATCTGATGACCAAGGAAAGAACTAATTACTAAGTACTTTGTTTACCCTAAAGAGCTATTGGAACCACAAAATTTACTACAAGCCCCGGCCGATAGGTGCCTCCCTTCTGTGCATATTGCTGGTCACTCCCTGTGGCCAAATGTAAACCATTCATAGCAGCTGAGATGTCAAAATGGATTTCAGGAAGTGGAGAGCCGTGTTTATCTCTCCACAGTAAGTAGGGGTGAGTGTTTGTCTCTCCACAGTAAGTAGGGGTGAGTATTTATCCCTCCACAGTAAGTAGGGGTGAGTATTTATCCCTCCACAGTAAGTAGGTGTGAGTATTTATCTCTCCACAGTAAGTAGGGGTGAGTATTTATCTCTCCACAGTAAGTAGGGGTGAGTATTTATCGCTCCACAGTAAGTAGGGGTGAGTATTTATCCCTCCACAGTAAGTAGGGGTGAGTATTTATCTCTCCACAGTAAGTAGGGGTGAGTATTTATCGCTCCACAGTAAGTAGGGGTGAGTATTTATCGCTCCACAGTAAGTAGGGGTGAGTATTTATCGCTCCACAGTAAGTAGGGGTGAGTATTTATCCCTCCACAGTAAGTAGGGGTGAGTATTTATCTCTCCACAGTAAGTAGGGGTGAGTATTTATCGCTCCACAGTAAGTAGGGGTGAGTATTTATCTCTCCACAGTAAGTAGGGGTGAGTATTTATCTCTCCACAGTAAGTAGGGGTGAGTATTTATCCCTCCACAGTAAGTAGGGGTGAGTATTTATCTCTCCACAGTAAGTAGGGGTGAGTATTTATCCCTCCACAGTAAGTAGGGGTGAGTATTTATCCCTCCACAGTAAGTAGGGGTGAGTATTTATCCCTCCACAGTAAGTAGGGGTGAGTATTTATCTCTCCACAGTAAGTAGGGGTGAGTATTTATCCCTCCACAGTAAGTAGGGGTGAGTATTTATCTCTCCACAGTAAGTAGGGGTGAGTATTTATCCCTCCACAGTAAGTAGGGGTGAGTATTTATCCCTCCACAGTAAGTAGGGGTGAGTATTTATCTCTCCACAGTAAGTAGGGGTGAGTATTTATCTCTCCACAGTAAGTAGGGGTGAGTATTTATCGCTCCACAGTAAGTAGGGGTGAGTATTTATCTCTCCACAGTAAGTAGGGGTGAGTATTTATCGCTCCACAGTAAGTAGGGGTGAGTATTTATCCCTCCACAGTAAGTAGGGGTGAGTATTTATCTCTCCACAGTAAGTAGGGGTGAGTATTTATCTCTACTGTAAGTAGGGGTGAGTATTTATCTCTACAGTAAGTAGGGGTGAGTATTTATCTCTCCACAGTAAGTAGGGGTGAGTATTTATCTCTACTGTAAGTAGGGGTGAGTATTTATCTCTACAGTAAGTAGGGGTGAGTAGTTATCTCTCCACAGTAAGTAGGGGTGAGTATTTATCTCTCCACAGTAAGTAGGGGTGAGTCTTTATGTCTCCACAGTAAGTAGTCGTGAGTATTTATCTCTCCACAGTAAGTAGGCGTGAGTATTTATCGCTCCACAGTAAGTAGGGGTGAGTATTTATCTCTCCACAGTACGTAGGGGTGAGTATTTATCTCCCCACAGTAAGTAGGGGTGAGTATTTATGTCTCCACAGTAAGTAGTCGTGAGTATTTATCTCTCCCAGTACGTAGGGGTGAGTATTTATCTCTACAGTAAGTAGGGGTGAGTATTTATCTCTCCACAGTAAGTAGGGGTGAGTATTTATCTCTACTGTAAGTAGGGGTGAGTATTTATCTCTACAGTAAGTAGGGGTGAGTATTTATCTCTCCACAGTAAGTAGGGGTGAGTATTTATCTCTACTGTAAGTAGGGGTGAGTATTTATCTCTACAGTAAGTAGGGGTGAGTAGTTATCTCTCCACAGTAAGTAGGGGTGAGTATTTATCTCTCCACAGTAAGTAGGGGTGAGTCTTTATGTCTCCACAGTAAGTAGTCGTGAGTATTTATCTCTCCACAGTAAGTAGGCGTGAGTATTTATCGCTCCACAGTAAGTAGGGGTGAGTATTTATCTCTCCACAGTACGTAGGGGTGAGTATTTATCTCCCCACAGTAAGTAGGGGTGAGTATTTATGTCTCCACAGTAAGTAGTCGTGAGTATTTATCTCTCCCAGTACGTAGGGGTGAGTATTTATCTCTACAGTAAGTAGGGGTGAGTATTTATCTCTCCACAGTAAGTAGGGGTGAGTATTTATCTCTACTGTAAGTAGGGGTGAGTATTTATCTCTACAGTAAGTAGGGGTGAGTATTTATCTCTCCACAGTAAGTAGGGGTGAGTATTTATCTCTACTGTAAGTAGGGGTGAGTATTTATCTCTACAGTAAGTAGGGGTGAGTAGTTATCTCTCCACAGTAAGTAGGGGTGAGTATTTATCTCTTCACAGTAAGTAGGGGTGAGTCTTTATGTCTCCACAGTAAGTAGTCGTGAGTATTTATCTCTCCACAGTAAGTAGGCGTGAGTATTTATCGCTCCACAGTAAGTAGGGGTGAGTATTTATCTCTCCACAGTACGTAGGGGTGAGTATTTATCTCTCCACAGTAAGGCTATGTGCACACGTTGCGTAATTGCATGCAGTCACGCTGCGATCTGCACCGCAGCGTAACTGCATGCGTCCTGCGTCCCCAGCATAATCTATGAAGATTATGCAGGAGATGTGCGCACGTGGTGTATTAGAGCGCAGCGTTTCGGCTGCTGCCCGAAGCGCGCGTTCTAAGAAGTGACATGTCACTTCTTTCCTCCGCTCTGAATGCAGCTCCTGCTCTGTCTATGGGAGGGGCTGCAGTCGGAGCGCATGGAATCGGCTTTTTTTTTTTCACTACGGACTCTTTCTGCAGTGATTTGAAGTGCACGTGTGCTCTTCAGATCGCTGCAGAAATTTCTGCAGGGCCAGTACGCAAAGTGCGCACATAGCCTAAGTAGGGGTGAGTCTTTATCTCTCTACAGTAAGTAGGGGGTGAGTATTTATGTCTCCACAGTAAGTAGGGGGTGAGTATTTATGTCTCCACAGTAAGTAGGGGTGAGTATTTACCTCTCCACAGTAAGTAGGGGTGAGTATTTATGTCTCCACAGTAAGTAGGGGTGAGTATTTATCTCTCCACAGTAAGTAGGGGTGAGTATTTATGTCTCCACAGTAAGTAAGGGTGAGTATTTATATCTCCACAATTAGTAGGGGTGAGCATTTATCTCTCCACAGTAAGTAGGGGTGAGTGTTTATCTCTCCACAGTAAGTAGGGGTGAGTATTTATCTCTCCACAGTAAGTAGGGGTGAGTGTTTATCTCTCCACAGTAAGTAGGGGTGAGTATTTATGTCTCCACAGTAAGTAGGGGTGAGTATTTATCTCTCCACAGTAAGTAGGGGTGAGTGTTTATCTCTCCACAGTAAGTAGGGGGTGAGTATTTATGTCCCCACAGTAAGTAGGGGTGAGTATTTATCTCTCCACAGTAAGTAGGGGTGAGTGTTTATCTCTCCACAGTAAGTAGGGGTGAGTATTTATGTCTCCACAGTAAGTAGGGGTGAGTATTTATATCTCCACAATAAGTAGGGGGTGAGTATTTATCGCTCCACAGTAAGTAGGGGTGAGTCTTTATCGCTCCACAGTAAGTAGGGGTGAGTCTTTATCGCTCCACAGTAAGTGGGGGTGAGTCTTTATCGCTCCACAGTAAGTGGGGATGAGGCTTTTTGTCTCCACAGTAAGTGGGGGTGAGTCTTTATCGCTCCACAGTAACTAGGGGTGAGGCTTTATGTCTCCACAGTAAGTAGAGGTGAGTCTTTATCACTCCACAGTAAGTAGGGGTGAGTATTTATGTCTCCACAGTAAGTAGGGGTAAGTCTTTATCGCTCCACAGTAAGTAGAGGTGAGTATTTATCGCTCCACAGTAAGTAGGGGTGAGTCTTTATCACTCCACAGTAAGTAGGGGTGAGTATTTATCGCTCCACAGTAAGTAGGGGTGAGTCTTTATGTCTCCACAGTAAGAAGGGGTGAGTCTTTATCGCTCCACAGTAAGTAGGGGTAAGTATTTATCTCTCCACAATCTCTCCACAGTAAGTAGGGGTGAGTCTGTATGTCTCCACAGTAATTAGGGGTGAGTATTTATCTCTCCACAGTAAGTAGGGGTGAGTCTTTATGTCTCCACAGTAAGTAGGGGTGAGTATTTATCGCTCCACAGTAAGTAGGGGTGAGTATTTATCGCTCCACAGTAAGTAGGGGTGAGTCTTTATCTCTCCACAGTAAGTAGGGGTGAGTATTTATCGCTCCACAGTAAGTAGGGGTGAGTATTTATCGCTCCACAGTAAGTAGGGGTGAGTCTTTATCTCTCCACAGTAAGTAGGGGTGAGTATTTATCGCTCCACAGTAAGTAGAGGTGAGTATTTATCGCTCCACAGTAAGTAGGGGTGAGTATTTATCGCTCCACAGTAAGTAGGGGTGAGTCTTTATCGCTCCACAGTAAGTAGGGGTGAGTCTTTATGTCTCCACAGTAAGTAGGGGTGAGTCTTTATCGCTCCACAGTAAGTAGAGGTGAGTATTTATCGCTCCACAGTAAGTAGGGGTGAGTATTTATCGCTCCACAGTAAGTAGGGGTGAGTATTTATCTCTCCACAGTAAGTAGGGGTGAGTATTTATGTCTCCACAGTAAGTAGGGGTGAGTATTTATATCTCCACAATAAGTAGGGGGTGAGTATTTATCTCTCCACAGTATGTAGGGGTGAGTCTTTATCGCTCCACAGTAAGTAGGGGTGAGTATTTATGTCTCCACAGTAAGTAGGGGTGAGTATTTATATCTCCACAATAAGTAGGGGGTGAGTATTTATCGCTCCACAGTAAGTAGGGGTGAGTCTTTATCGCTCCACAGTAAGTAGGGGTGAGTCTTTATCGCTCCACAGTAAGTGGGGGTGAGTCTTTATCGCTCCACAGTAAGTGGGGATGAGGCTTTTTGTCTCCACAGTAAGTGGGGGTGAGTCTTTATTGCTCCACAGTAACTAGGGGTGAGGCTTTATGTCTCCACAGTAAGTAGGGGTGTGTCTTTATCGCTCCACAGTAAGTAGGGGTGAGTATTTATGTCTCCACAGTAAGTAGGGGTAAGTCTTTATCGCTCCACAGTAAGTAGAGGTGAGTATTTATCACTCCACAGTAAGTAGGGGTGAGTCTTTATGTCTCCACAGTAAGTAGGGGTGAGTATTTATCGCTCCACAGTAAGTAGGGGTGAGTCTTTACCTCTCCACAGTAAGTAGGGGTGAGTCTTTATGTCTCCACAGTAAGTAGGGGTGAGTATTTATCTCTCCACAGTAAGTAGGGGTGAGTCTTTATGTCTCCACAGTAAGAAGGGGTGAGTCTTTATCGCTCCACAGTAAGTAGGGGTGAGTATTTATCTCTCCACAATCTCTCCACAGTAAGTAGGGGTGAGTCTGTATGTCTCCACAGTAATTAGGGGTGAGTATTTATCTCTCCACAGTAAGTAGGGGTGAGTCTTTATCGCTCCACAGTAAGTAGGGGTGAGTATTTATCTCTCCACAGTAAGTAGGGGTGAGTCTTTATCACTCCACAGTAAGTAGGTGTGAGTATTTATCTCTCCACAGTAAGTAGGGGTGAGTCTTTATCGCTCCACAGTAAGTAGAGGTGAGTATTTATCGCTCCACAGTAAGTAGGGGTGAGTATTTATCGCTCCACAGTAAGTAGGGGTGAGTATTTATCTCTCCACAGTAAGTAGGGGTGAGTATTTATCGCTCCACAGTAAGTAGGGGTGAGTATTTATCTCTCCACAGTAAGTAGGGGTGAGTATTTATCTCTCCACAGTAAGTAGAGGTGAGTATTTATCTCTCCACAGTAAGTAGGGGTTAGTCTTTATCGCTCCACAGTAAGTAGAGGTGAGTATTTATCGCTCCACAGTAAGTAGGGGTGAGTATTTATCGCTCCACAGTAAGTAGGGGTGAGTATTTATCTCTCCACAGTAAGTAGGGGTGAGTATTTCTCTCTCCACAGTAAGTAGGGGTGAGTATTTATCTCTCCACAGTAAGTAGGGGTGAGTATTTATCTCTCCACAGTAAGTAGGGGTGAGTATTTATCTCTCCACAGTAAGTAGGGGTGAGTATTTATCTCTCCACAGTAAGTAGGGGTGAGTATTTATCGCTCCACAGTAAGTAGGGGTGAGTCTTTATCGCTCCACAGTAAGTAGGGGTGAGTCTTTATCACTCCACAGTAAGTAGGGGTGAGTATTTATCTCTCCACAGTAAGTAGGGGTGAGTCTTTATGTCTCCACAGTAAGTAGGGGTGAGTATTTATCTCTCCACAATAAGTAGGGGTGAGTATTTACTGTATGTCTCCACAGTAAGTAGGGGTGAGTATTTACTGTATGTCTCCACAGTAAGTAGGGGTGAGTCTTTATGTCTCCACAGTAAGTAGGGGTGAGTATTTATCTCTCCACAGTAAGTAGGGGTGAGTATTTATCTCTCCACAGTAAGTAGGGGTGAGTCTTTATGTCTCCACAGTAAGTAGGGGTGAGTATTTATCTCTCCACAATAAGTAGGGGTGAGTATTTACTGTATGTCTCCACAGTAAGTAGGGGTGAGTATTTACTGTATGTCTCCACAGTAAGTAGGGGTGAGTCTTTATGTCTCCACAGTAAGTAGGGGTGAGTATTTATCTCTCCACAGTAAGTAGGGGTGAGTATTTATCTCTCCACAGTAAGTAGGGGTGAGTTTATCTCTATAATATGTGGAGTTGGGGCTTTATCTGAAATATGTGTGGCGGAGCCTTGTCTTCCTAAAGTAGAGGTGGGTCTTTATCTTTCTACAGGAGGTGGGGGGGTAAACATTTGTCTGTTTACTCTCCAGTCTGTCAAACTGTATACAGGTAAAATAAAGAGGTTGCCATTCATCCACGACAGAGGCCATTAATCAATGGCAAGAGCAATTCATGCTAGAAAGGAAGTTCAAGCATGTATAGTGCTGGCAGAATGCTTACAAAGCAGAACTGCCCACTCCAAAAGAATTGGGACAGTCAATGAACTTAGTAGACCAATACGTGCACCAAAAGCAGCTTTAGTAAGTTGTCGGCGCCGAAGGAAGTTTTTACGGACAGGGACTCTAAAGAAAATCACCGTGTGTCTGACAGCAGCTGTCTCCTCTCCTGTGGAAAACACACGAACACTCGACCAAACGAAGTGCTCATGTGTACGGAGGAGCCGGGAGACATAGATAGGATATAGGATATAAAGAGTAGGCAGAGGATTCAGAAACTCATAATTCTGCACAGGAGCTGCGTACATAAAACGGTAGGAGCACTTATATTCTCAAAGTGACTGATATTCCATCCTAGCCATCAGTTCTCCCCAGTAAAGAGGATCCCAGAGCTGGAGGTTTATGGGATCTAGTCTCAATGTGGCTGAGCTCCTTACCGGGGGACACGGATGGTCCTGACGCCATGACCCCTCCATGGGTGGAAATTCTCGAGAAGCATCTCTGTGACAGCAGGAAGACTCATAGTGACACCTCGGAGTAGAAATCCATCGCGTCAAGCTGAAATCAATAGCCATAACTAATATTAATGATGATTACTCCGGCTTCATACCGGCCGGCGGCGCAGGATGAATGTTGTTATAGAGATATTTGCACCATACACCAGGGAAACAAGCTCCAATCACCAAAGCATCTGACATTATATCATAGTATAATCATCATCAATGTCACCGTCATCATCCACTGTCCCGGCTGTCGTCCCTTCGTCTTCCTGCTCCTTACGTCCTGTGCTCCATATTCTTAGCCTTACTCCTCAGTGTCGGTGGAGCGGGGCGCCGTCCTGGTAATGGGGTAACATCGCTCCACAGGTGTTTGCTATTTAATTAGATTTTCAAATTACAAGTTTTATCACCGAACCCCACCGTTACATTTACCAGGAAAATCAATTAGTGGATGAGAGTTAACGGCGCAGATCAACCTCTTCAGCGTGAGATCGGACACTTACTGCTTTGTGTTTCCTCCATCCAAAGTAATCTACCGAAACATCGCTGAGCAACGCAGAAGAAAGTGACCGTAAAATAAACACTATTAAGGGAAGGAGACGTCTGGGATTTGGCGAAAAAAGAAGTGTGAACGAAACATGCCCCAATGTAAGGATGCAAACTCATCAGAGAGGAAGACTGGAACTCTAGCGCCACCTATTGGAAGTAGCAATCCTAAGGGTATGTGCGCACGTTGCGTTCTAAAACGCACCCTCCGGCAGACTGGACAACTGTAAACACTGCGTTTGTGAAAAAAATGCATGCAAAACGCATGCATTTTGCATGCGTTTTGCATGCGTTTTACATGCTTTTTTTGACAGTGAGGTCCCGCAGCAATTCAGCTCTGCTACATACCCGCTGACAGCAGACAGACAGTCGCGCGATGAGAATGAACTCGGATGAACTTCACCCGACTTCATTGTCATCCCGTGTGTGTGTCGCGTCCTGATTAGCGGTCCCCCGTGAAGGACTCACCAGTGACCGCAAATCCCCTGAGTGACTGAAGTGCCGTCACTCAGGTTACCCACGGCCACAGCTGGAGTCTGCGGGTATCCTGAGTGACGGCACCGCTGATCGCGCAGCTCACTTCAGTCACTCAGGCGATTTGCTGTCACAGTTGGAGGATCCAGCGGTGACCGTGGGTAACCTGAGTGACGTCATCGCTGATCGCGCGGCTCCTCACTTCAGTTGCTCTGTGGCGCTGACAGCGAGCGGCGGTGTTCTACGGCCGCTCCTGTCAGCTTCATCTAGCAGAGCTGAAAGCATCGGGGGACCTCGTGTGGATTACGTCGCTGTTTGGGGACTTTAATAAAGTGGTGAAAGAGGGTGTGGGTTTTTATTTTGACTTTTATTCCAAATAAAGGATTTTTTGGATGTGTGTGTTTATTTTCTTTAACTTACAGGTTAATCATTGGGTGTGTCTCATAGACGCCTGCCATGATTAACCTAGGACTTAGTGGCAGCTATGGGCTGCCATTAACTCCTTATTACCCCGATTGCCACCTCACCAGGGCAATTCGGGATGAGCCGGGTAGAGTCCCGGGACTGTCGCATCTAATTGATGCGGCAATTCCGGGCGGCTGCTGGCTGATATTGTTAGGCTGGAGGGCTCCCCATAATATGGGGCTTCCCATCCTGAGAATACCAGCCTTCAGGCGTGTGGCTTTATCTTGGCTGATATTAAAATTGGGGGGGACCGCACGTTGTTTTTTGTTAATTATTTATTTTACTGCACGATATAGATCCGCCCACCAGCGGCTGTGATTGGTTGCAGTGAGAGCTGTCACTCAGCGTGGGGGCGCGTCTGACTGCAACCAATCATAGGCGCCGGTGGGCGGGGGAAGCAGGGAATATGAGATCAAATAATGAGCGGCCGGCATTTTCAAAAGAGGAAAAGCCGCCAGAGCAGTGTGACAGCCGTGCAGCGCCGCACCGGTGATCGGTGAGTATGAGAGAGGGGGAGAGAGTGAGAGACCAACAGAGAGAGGGACCAACCGACATCGACAGAGAGAGACTGAAAGACCTGCGTTTTGTTTGTCAAAAAAGCATGCAGAATGCAACAAAATACAGTCCAAGTGCATTTTGGTTGCGTTTTGACCGACATCATTGATTTCAATGGGTGGAGAACGCAGCTACAATGCACAAAAGAAGTGACATGCTGCTTTTTTTTCCGCAGCGATTTTTGGCATCCAAAACGCTGCGTTTGAAAACGCATCGTGCGCATTGAATTTTCAGACTTCTCATAGACTTTGCTGGGGAAGCAGAATGCATGCAATTTGGGAATGAAACGCTGCAGTTCAAAACGCAGTGTTAACGCGGGGAAAAACGCAACGTGCGCACACAGCCTAAAAGTCAATATCGCCCCTTTAACGAACCTTGCTATATGACTTAGGATGACAAACCAATAGCTCAATTTGCAGACCCCTGTTTCAGGGTGTTGCCCCTCATCAGTGCAAAGTAAGAGATTGGATTTGGCTACTGGGGTCTAAGGTATAATGTTTCTCCTTGCTGACATCAGTGTAAGGAAGCTTACAAGCCATGCATTGCTCCTCTGGGAAATTAAATATGCAATTTGCAAAATTCTGCACTCAGTAAATCTTCATGCTTCTTATTAAAAGGGTGATCTGGTCTCCAGATATTGATGAACATCATTGGGATGGGTCACTAAAGTCACATCATTGGGGGTCTGACACCTGTGCAGATCAGCACACATTGCACAGTGCTGCAGAACGACACCAACTCTCGCCAACAGAAGCCGTCCTGCAGTACAGTAGAGGTGCAACGGGGAAGGAAAGGGAGAGGAAGGTCCTGACGATAGGGAGCAGGGGATGGGTCACCTCCTGACACTAGGCTCCCCTGATGTCCTAATATGAGTCCTTCCCCTCGTCGCCGTCACATGACTAGTTTCTCCACTCACCCTGGCTAGTCAGAAGGCCGGTGAGTGCAGTAGACGTCACCTCTATAATATTCCGACATAGGTGAAGGTAGACAGACCGGGGAACATAGACAAAGGATATACTTTAACTTCAAGGCTGCAACCAGACACCAGGGCTGCAGACACCAGGGCTGCAGACACCAGGGCTGCAGGCAACAGGGCTGCAGACACCAGGGCTGCAGATAACAGGGCTCCAGACACCAGGGCTGCAGACACCAGGGCTGCAGACACCAGGGCTCCAGACACCAGGGCTGCAGGCAACAGGGCTGTAGACACCAGGGCTGCAGGCAAAAGGGCTGCAGGCACCAGGGCTGCAGACAACAAGACTCCAGCAGCTTCAAGAAGCCTCCTCCCTCCAAGGTGGTAAGCTCAGAATGCATCTCTATAACCGGCATCATATGATGGGACATGGAACTATTTAAAGGGTATGGGAATTAACAACAAGCTACCAGCAAAGAACGAAAAGTTAACCCTTGGTATACCAAAGTAAAGCAAATACATTTCAACCCAGAGTCTCACAAAGCAATGAGGCTCAGATCCCAAAGCTGTCACAGGTCTGCCAGCAACGGGAAGTCCTGTGATTACAGCAGTTATGACTGTTTCAAGTATGTCGTGTCTGCAGTGTGAGTCCTATAGAAGGAAAACTAAATGCTCCGTTTTTTTATTCTGTCCCTCTGTATAGGAAGCATTAGATCCCTCTGTATAGGAAGCGTGAGATCCCTCTGTATAAGAAGCGTGAGGACCCTCTGTAAAGGAAGAGTACGATCTCTCTCTGTATAGGAAGCATAAGATCCTTCTGTATAGGAAGCATAAGGTCCTTCTGTATAGGAAGCATAAGGTCCCTCTGTATAGGAAGCGTAAGGTCCCTCTGTATAAGAAGTGTAATGTCCCTCTGTATAAGAAGTGTAAGGTCCCTCTGTATAGGAAGCGTGAGATCCCTCTGTATAGGAAGCGTAATGTCCCTCTGTATAGGAAGCGTGAGGTCCCTCTGTATAGGAAGCGCAATGTCCCTCTGTATAGGAAGCGTAATGTCTCTTTGTATAGGAAGCGTGAGGTCCCTCTGTATAGGAAGCGTGAGATCCCTTTGTATAGGAAGTGTGAGGTCCCTCTGTATAGGAAGCGTGAGATCCCTCTGTATAGGAAGCGTAATGTCCCTCTGTATAGGAAGCGTAATGTCCCTCTGTATAGGAAGCGTAATGTTTCTTTGTATAGGAAGCGTGAGGTCCCTCTGTATAGGAAGCGTGAGGTCCCTCTGTATAGGAAGCGTAAGGTCCCTCTGTATAGGAAGCGTGAGGTCCCTCTGTATAGGAAGCGTGAGGTCCCTCTGTATGGGAAGTGTAAGGTCTCCCTGTATAGGAAGCGTAAGGTCCCTCTGTATAGGAAGCATGAGGTCCCTCTGTATAGGAAGCGTAAGGTCCCTCTGTATAGGAAGCGTGAGGTCCCTCTGTATAGGAAGCGTAATGTCCCTCTGTATAGGAAGCGTAATGTCCCTCTGTATAGGAAGCGTGAGGTCCCTCTGTATAGGAAGCATGAGGTCCCTCTGTATAGGAAGCGTAAGGTCCCTCTGTATAGGAAGTGTGAGGTCCCTCTGTATAGGAAGCGTGAGGTCCCTCTGTATAGGAAACGTTTTCCTGATTCGGGGACCTAAAGGGCAGACATAGCTACTACAATAGTGGCCCTGCTCCATGGAGAGGATCGGGGGAGATCTGGGATAAGGGAGATCTGGGATCGGGGGTGATCTGGGATCGGGGAGATCAGGGATCGGGTGTGATCGGGGATCAGGGGAGATATGGGATTGGGGGAGATCTGGGATCGGGGGTGATCGGGGGAGATCTGGGATCAGGGGTAATCTGGGATCGGGGGAGATCTGGGATCAGGGGTAATCTGGGATTGGAGAAGATCTGGGATCAGGGGAGATCTGGGATCAGGGGTAATCTGGGATCGGTGGAGATCTGGGATTGGGGGAGATCTGGGATCAGGGGTAATCTGGGATCGGTGGAGATCTGGGATTGGGGGAGATCAGGGATCGGGGGTGATCGGGGATTGGGGGAGATCTGGGATCAGGGGAGATCTGGGATCGGGTTGAAATCTGGGATCGGGGGTGATCAGGAATCGGGGGAGATCTGGGATCAAGGATGATCTGGGATCGGGGGTGATCTGGGATCGGAGAAGATCTGGGATCAGGGGAGATCTGGGATCAGGGGTAATCTGGGATCGGGGGAGATCTGGGATCAGGGGTAATCTGGGATCGGTGGAGATCTGGGATCGGGGGAGATCAGGGATCGGGGGTGATCGGAGATTGGGGGAGATCTGGGATCAGGGGAGATCTGGGATTGGGTTGAGATCTGGGATCGGGGGTGATCGGGAATCGGGGGTGATCTGGGATCAGGGGAGATCTGGGATCGGTGGAGATCTGAGATCGGGGGTGATCTGGGATCAGGGGTAATCTGGGATCGGTGGAGATCTGGGATTGGGGGTGATCTGGGATCAGGTGTAATTTGGGATCAGGGGTAATCTGGGATCGGGGGTGATCTGGGATCGGGGGAGATCTGGGATCGGGGGAGATCTGGGATCGGGGTGATCGGGGGAGATCTGGGATCAGGGGTAATCTGGGATCGGTGGAGATCTGGGATTGGGGGTGATCTGGGATCGGGGGAGATCTGGGATCGGGGGTGATGGGAGTGGGCGCCGGAGTCTCCCCTTCATGATCCCCCTGCAGCTAATCACACACGATACTGTAGCCTTGCACGGTGTTACTTTGTAGCCGCTCATGTACAGCTCGCTGAGTGAGGCACAGTTGAGTGCATTGATTTCGTAGAGCCATGACCCTGTCTCGTCACCTTTTGTTTTCAATTTGTTGGATATTTCCGAGCCGAGAGTTTAATAAACAGAGAATGCGGAGTGACGGCTCCTTTACTTTCTGCTCCTGAGTTTGGACGTGGTTTGGCACAGCCACGCTTTTCCGTCACACCACCCACTTTCCACAAAGCTGTGCCGCTTTTCAAGTGAGCAGCAAACTCTGGGGGAATTCCCCCTCAAAATAGTGGAGAGCTGCACTCGGATTTCTCAGGTTGTCCCTTAGACAGTGAATGGAGGGAAAGTCAAGCATGTGCTCCTCCGCACCAATTCAGATGAAACTGCATACCGCCCAAATCTTAGGATCTACACTCACGTTCTGTTAGATCCCAGCAGACCGATCCCAACAAACAGATCATTTTCAATTCTGGGAATACCCCAATAAGTTGGTTTCACACTAGATGTAACAATTTGCAGCAATAATTGCAGGGGTGCACACTGACAGCTTACAGCCCCTGTGCAGTGCAGGAAATTAAGAAATTGTGCCTGAGCCCCCCTGTCTTTTATGGCAACAAAGCTGCAGATATACATGTATATACATATATATATTGCATAGTGGCCTCTGCCCTCTTTTCTTATGTACAGCACCGTCCCTTACATATTGGATTATCTTGTTATTTTTGCTTTTTATTGCACCCTCTCTTTATTTGATAGGATCCTCTCTTGTTAGATATAAAATGATCTGACAACTGATGGAACATGGTAAGGCTTTTTTTCTAACAGAAAAGTTGATGGACGGGTCCTCTGGTCAGATGCTGCTCCACCCGCAGTCATTTTATATCTAACAAGAGAGGATTAAGTATTAGAGAGGGCGCTGTGAATAACAAAAATAAGGAGAAGCCGCTATATACAGTCATATGAAAAAGTTTGGGCACCCCTATTAATAATAACCTTTTTTCTTTATAACAATTTGGGTTTTTGCTATTTCAGTTTCATATATCTAATAACTGATGGACTGAGTAATATTTCTGGATTGAAATGAGGTTTATTGTACCAACAAAAAAATGTGCAATCCGCATTTAAACAAAATTTGACCGGTGCAAAAGTATGGGCACCCTTATCAATTTCTTGATTTGAACACTCCTAACTACTTTTTACTGACTTACTAAAGCACTAAATTGGTTTTGTAACCTCATTGAGCTTTGAACTTCATAGGCCGGTGCATCCAATCATGAGAAAAGGTATTTAAGGTGGCCACTTGCAAGTTGTTCTCCTATGTGAATCTCCTATGAAGAGTGGCATCATGGGCTCCTCAAAACAACTCTCAAATGATTTGAAAACAAAGATTATTCAACATAGTTGTTCAGGGGAAGGTACAAAAAGTTGTCTCAGAGATTTAAACTGTCAGTTTCCCCTGTGAGGAACATAGTAAGGAAATGGAAGAACACAGGTACAGTTCTTGTTAAGCCCAGAAGTGGCAGGCCAAGAAAAATATCAGAAAGGCAGAGAAGAAGAAATGTGAGAACAGTCAAGGACAATCCACAGACCACCTCCAAAGACCTGCAGCATCATCTTGCTGCAGATGGTGTCAATGTGCATCGGTCAACAATACAGCGCACGTTGCACAAGGAGAAGCTGTATGGGAGAGTGATGCGAAAGAAGCCATTTCTGCAAGCACGCCACAAACAGAGTCGCCTGAGGTATGCAAAAGCACATTTGGACAAGCCAGTTACATTTTGGAAGAAGGTCCTGTGGACTGATGAAACAAAGATTGAGTTGTTTGGTCATACAAAAAGGCGTTATGCATGGAGGCAAAAAAACACGGCATTCCAAGAAAAGCACTGGCTACCCACAGTAAAATTTGGTGGAGGTTCCATCATGCTTTGCGGCTGTGTGGCCAATGCCGGCACCAGGAATCTTGTTAAAGTTGAGGGTCGCATGGATTCAACTCAGTATCAGCAGATTCTTGACAATAATGTGCAAGAATCAGTGACGAAGTTGAAGTTACGCAGGGGATGGATATTTCAGCAAGACAATGATTCAAAACACCGCTCCAAATCTACTCAGGCATTCATGCAGAGGCGCAATTACAATGTTCTGGAATGGCCATCCCAGTCCCCAGACCTGAATATCATTGAACATCTGTGGGATGATGTGAAGCGGCTGTCCATGCTCGGCGACCATCAAACTTAACTGAACTGGAATTGTTTTGTAAACAGGAATGGTCAAATCTACCTTCATCCAGGATCCAGGAACTCATTAAAAGCTACAGGAAGCGACTAGAGGCTGGGATTTCTGCAAAAGGAGGATCTACAAAATATTAATGTCACTTTTATGTTCAGGTGCCCATACTTATGCACCGGTCAAATTTTGTTTAAATGCGGATTGCACATTTTCTGTTAGTACAATAAATCTCATTCCAATCCAGAAATATTACTCAGTCCATCAGTTATTAGATATATGAAACTGAAATAGCAAAAACCCAAATTGTTATAAAGAAAGAAGGTTAACATTAATAGGGGTGCCCAAACTTTTTCATATGACTATAAGAGATGGTGCTATACATAACTAGAGAGGACACTATATAATAAGGGACGGTGCTATACATAACTAGAGAGGACACTATATAATAAGGGACGGTGCTATACATAACTAGAGAGGACACTATATAATAAGGGACGGTGCTATACATATCTAGAGAGGACACTATATAATAAGGGACGGTGCTATACATAACTAGAGAGGACACTATATAATAAGCGACAGCGCCATACATAACAAAAGGACACTATAATAAGAGACGGTGGTATACATAACAAGAGACGGTGGTATACATAACAAGAGAGGACACTATATAGTAAAGGACAGCACCATACATAAGAAGAGAGAACACTATATAATAAGGGACGGTGCTATACATAACTAGAGAGGAAACCATATAATAAGGGACAGTGGTATACATAGCAAGAGATGACACTATATAATAAGCAACAGCACCATACATAACAAGAGGACACTATATAATAAGAGACGGCGCCATACATAAAAGAGAGAACACTATATAATTAGGGACAGTGGTATACATCACAAGAGAAGACACTATATAATAAGAGACAGTGGTATACTGTACATAACAAGAGAGGACACTATATAATAAGTATACATAACAAGAGAGGACACTATATAATAAGGGACAGCGTAATACATAACAAGACTGGACACTATATAATAAGGGACAGCGCCATACATAACGAGAGAGGACACTATATAATAAGGGACAGCGCCATACATAACGAGAGAGGACACTATCTAATAAGGGACAGCGTAATACATAACAAAAGAGGACACAATATAATAAGGGACAGCGCTGTACATAACCAGAAAGGATGCAAATAAGGGACAGTGTTATACATAATAAAAGGAAAAACTATGTCATTAAGGACGGCGCTTTATACAGTTAGGTCCAGAAATATTTGGACAGTGACACAAGTTTTGTTATTTTAGCTGTTTCCAAAAACATGTTCATAAATACAATTCTATATATAATATGGGCTGAAAGTGCACACTCCCAGCTGCAATATGAGAGTTTTCACATCCAAATCGGAGAAAGGGTTTAGGAATCATAGCTCTGTAATGCATAGCCTCCTCTTTTTCAAGGGACTAAAAGTAATTGGACAAGGGACTCTAAGGGCTGCAATTAACTCTGAAGGTGTCTCCCTCGTTAACCTGTAATCAATGAAGTAGTTAAAAGGTCTGGGGTTGATTACAGGTGTGTGGTTTTGCATTTGGAAGCTGTTGCTGTGACCAGACAACATGCGGTCTAAGGAACTCTCAATTGAGGTGAAGCAGAACATCCTGAGGCTGAAAAAAAAGAAAAACCATCAGAGAGATAGCAGACATGCTTGGAGTAGCAAAATCAACAGTCGGGTACATTCTGAGAAAAAAGGAATTGACTGGTGAGCTTGGGAACTCAAAAAGGCCTGGGCGTCCACGGATGACAACAGTGGTGGATGATCGCCGCATACTTTCGTTGGTGAAGAAGAACCCGTTCACAACATCAACTGAAGTCCAGAACACTCTCAGTGAAGTAGGTGTATCTGTCTCTAAGTCAACAGTAAAGAGAAGACTCCATGAAAGTAAATACAAAGGATTCACATCTAGATGCAAACCATTCATCAATTCCAAAAATAGACAGGCCAGAGTTACATTTGCTGAAAAACACCTCATGAAGCCAGCTCAGTTCTGGAAAAGTATTCTATGGACAGATGAGACCAAGATCAACCTGTACCAGAATGATGGGAAGAAAAAAGTTTGGAGAAGAAAGGGAACGGCACATGATCCAAGGCACACCACATCCTCTGTAAAACATGGTGGAGGCAACGTGATGGCATGGGCATGCATGGCTTTCAATGGCACTGGGTCACTTGTGTTTATTGATGACATAACAGCAGACAAGAGTAGCCGGATGAATTCTGAAGTGTACCGGGATATACTTTCAGCCCAGATTCAGCCAAATGCCGCAAAGTTGATCGGACGGCGCTTCATAGTAAGATGGACAATGACCCCAAGCATACAGCCAAAGCTACCCAGGAGTTCATGAGTGCAAAAAGTGGAACATTCTGCAATGGCCAAGTCAATCACCAGATCTTAACCCAATTGAGCATGCATTTCACTTGCTCAAATCCAGACTTAAGACGGAAAGACCCACAAACAAGCAAGACCTGAAGGCTGCGGCTGTAAAGGCCTGGCAAAGCATTAAGGAGGAAACCCAGCGTTTGGTGATGTCCATGGGTTCCAGAATTAAGGCAGTGATTGGCTCCAAAGGATTCGCAACAAAATATTGAAAATAAAAATATTTTGTTTGGGTTTGGTTTATTTGTCCAATTACTTTTGACCTCCTAAAATGTGGAGTGTTTGTAAAGAAATGTGACAATTCCTACAATTTCTATCAGATATTTTTGTTCAAACCTTCAAATTAAACGTTACAATCTGCACTTGAATTCTGTTGTAGAGGTTTCATTTCAAATCCAATGTGGTGGCATGCAGAGCCCAACCCGCCAAAATTGTGTCACTGTCCAAATATATCTGGACCTAACTGTATAGTGAGTACACTAAATACTATTGGACAGTGCTATACATAATGAGGCGACATTCATGCATCCTTGTGCAGTGTCAGTGTGGTGCCTGGCGTTTTTCCTCAGACAGCGCACAGACCCATGAAGTATGTGCTATTCCTCATAATCGGATCAGAATAGCACATGCTCGGAGTCTCGCAGATCTCATTCTCGGATTCATGATTTTCACAGATATGTGAATGGATCTATGAAACGCTAGGAGTCCGCGTGCCGTGTGATAAAAAAGTCTGGCAGCACACAGACATATCACACGAATGTGAGAATGTGGAGTAAGGGATGTAACATATAACAGCAATACTCCAAGTCATACCGTACAGAATAAATATTTTCAGAAAGTTATTTACCACTGACTTCTCATCTACTTAGTTTTTTCTCTCGTTGCTTCTCCGTCTCGTCAGACCTTCATGTCGCCATCTTCCAGCCACAAGTCGTCTTGTCACACTGAAACTAACAAGGTCACATATAGTGTATACATACATTTACCTCCTGAATATAAAATCCCCCAGACTGCGCCCCGGAATGTAAATATGTACCAGAATATATATTATACAATTAGCCACCCACCATTCACTATCTACAGTGATCAATAAGCCGGCGCTGTGCCCCCATTAACTATAATCTCTGCCGCCCAATAAATATACATTACCCAGTCTCTGTGACTCTCCCCCAATTCATTTTAAGACTATGTGCATACATTGTGATTTTGTAGTGAAAAATATGCAGCGTTTTACAGTTACAAGCAAAACACGTATTTTACGCAGCGTTCTTCCTGCCAACACATCACAATTTTACGCTGCAAATCCTGAACATGTGCACACAGCCTTAGTCCCTGTCCTGTGTCCTCCCTCCACAATTTATCATAAGTCCCCAATAGCTTCATAATGAAATTGTGGGGTGGGGGGACAAGACACAACCAGTTCCATATAATGAATTGTGGGGTAAGAAGGACACTAAGGGCCATATAAGGAATTGTGGGGTGTAAGGATGCTATGAGGGCCATATAATGAATTGTGGGGTGGGGGAATGCTATGAGAACCATATAATGAATTGTGGGGTGGGAGAATGCTGTGAGGGTCATATAATGAATTGTGAGGTGGGTGAGTGCTATGAGAACCATAAAATGAATTGTGGGGTGGGGGGGAACGCTATGAGAACCATAAAATGAATTGTGGGGTGGGAGAATGCTATGAGGGTCGTATAATGAATTATGCGGTGGGAGGAATGCTATGAGGGCCATATAATGAATTGTGGGGTGGAGGAGTGCTATGAGAACCATAAAATGAATTGTGGGGTGGGGGGAATGCTATGAGAACCATATAATGAATTGTGGGGTGGGGGGAATGCTGTGAGAACCATATAATGAATTGTGGGGTGGGAGAATGCTATGAGGGTCGTATAATGAATTATGCGGTGGGAGGAATGCTATGAGGGCCATATAATGAATTGTGGTGTGGGGAGGATGCTATGAGGGCCATATAATGAATTGTGGGGTGGGGGAATGCTATGAGAACCATATAATGAATTGTGGGGTGAATGCTATGAGAACCATATAATGAATTGTGGGGTGGAGGGAATGCTATAAGAACCATATAATGAATTGTGGGGTGGGAGGAATGCTATGAGGGCCATATAATGAATTGTGGGGTGGATAGGAGGTTATTAGGCCATAATTGTGCGGTGGGAAGGACACTATCAGGGCCATGTAATGAATTGTGGGGTTCAGGAAGATGCTATCAGGGCCATGTAATGAATTGTGGGGTATGGAGGAGGCTATGAGGCCATATAATGAACTATGGAGAGGAAGCTATGAGGAACTTAGCATCCTCCCACACGATTCAATTAATTTTAAAGGGAGCCTGTCAGGTCCTTTCGGCCCTCCAGCAGCATTCACATCTATATGTCAAAATTCCCTGCTTTACCCACCCTGTGTAATGTTATTCACTAAAATTAATGTTTTTTTTAAAAAAAGGATTTATAAACCTCGCTGTTTCTATGCTAATTAGGGCCTTGACTAGTCTATGGGGCGTTGTTTCCTAGTCAGCTCTCTTTCCATGCTATCACATCCCTATGGGCATGATAACATGATTTCCACGAGCCGGCGTCACCGCAGCCCCTGGATATTTTGTGCATGCGCGCGGCTGTGTTCACTCACATTGAATCCCATCTGAAGTCGGGTGTACACGTCCCGGCTTCAGAGAGGCACATTGTGCATGATCGGAAGAACAGCTTCTGCACTTCTGATCATGTGCAGTGGGCCTCTCTGAAGCCGGGACGTGTACACCCGACTTCAGATGGGATTCAATGTGAGTGAACACAGCCGCGCACATGCACAAAATTTCCAAGAGCTGCGGTGTCACCGGAGTGTGGAAATCATGTTATTATGCCCACAAGGAAAGAGGGGCGACTAGTCTAGGAAACAATGCACCATCAACTAGTCAAGACCCTAATTAGCACAGAAATAGCGAGGTTAATAAAAAATTTGTACACGTTCACTTTAATGAATTACATTACACAGTGCGGATGAGACCAGAAAATCTGACATACAGATGTGACTGCTGCTGGAGGGCATAAGGGGACCGGCTCCCTTTAAAATGAATTGGATGGTGGGGGAGGGTGCTGAGTTTGTCATAGCTTCCTCTCCACAATTCATTATATAGCCTCATAGCCTCCTCCACACCCCACAATTCATTACATGACCCTGATAGCATCCTCCGGAAACCCACAATTCATTACATGTCCCTCATAGTGTCCTCCCCACAATTCATTATATGGCCCTGATAGCATCCTCCCCACCCCACAATTCAAGATATGGCCCTGATATCCCCCCATTCAACAATTCATTATATGGCCTTGATATCATCCCCCACTCCACAATTCATGATATGATCCTCATAGCATCCGTCTCACCCCACAATTCATTATATGGCCCTGATATCATCCCCCACTCCACAATTCATTATATGGCCCTCATAGCATCCTTTCCACCGCACAATTCATTATATGGTCCTGATATCATCCCCCGCTCTACAATTCATGATATGGCCCTCATAGCATCCTTCCCACCGCACAATTCATTATATGGCCCTGATATCCTCCCATTCAACAATTCATATATGGCCCTGATATCCCCCACTCCACAATTCATTATATGGCCCTCATAGCATCCTTCCCACCACACAATTAATTATATGGCCCTGATATCATCCCCCACTTCACAATTCATGATATGGCCCTCATAGCATCCTTCCCACCCCACAATTCATTATATGACCCTGATATCATCCCCCACTCCACAATTCATTATATGGCCCTCATGGCATCCTGGCTCCCTGGCTGGTGAGTCCAGCAATTCTGACATACAGATGTGAACACTGCTGGAGGGCAGAGAAGACCTGACAGGCTGCCTTGAGACTCACATACAATGTCCTCCTCCCCTTTTCCTAATCTCCCCTCTCCCCCCTTCCACGTTCATCATAAGGCCCTGAAGCCCCTCTTCCACCCTTTTATGATCCCAATACTCCCCTACCTCCTTGCTTTCCCCTCCTCAGTCACTCCTCAACTCTACGTTACAGGCCCCTGCCACACCGCTTTGTCTCCTGCTGGGTACTTTTCAAATGACACAGATGTGCAGTGTGGGGACATCATCAATGAGCGCGCACCTGTGTCACAGAGAAAGTGCCGGGCAGGGAGTAGAGGACAGAATCCTTCATTCCGCTGCCAGCACTGTGCGGAGCTGCGGGATCGCTCCCTGCCCGGCACACAGCGTGTAATGAGGGCAATCTGGCCAGGGGCCTCTCAGAGCCTTGAGCTCTGGACAATGGGCCAGATTGCCCTCATTATTAACCGGCCAGCAAGGGCCACCTGATCCTCCGGGCCCCACTGAATATTTGGCTTCCACTATAGTGCAGAAGTTGTAGCTGTCCGACCTGTTACTAGTCCTATAGGAAGATACATTGTTGTTGACCTTGTTGCTGTCTGTCTCTTTTTCCTATTGTTGCTGCTGAACGACGTGTTACTTTATTTTCATCTGTACATGCCCCCACTTAGGCTAGTTTCACACTTGCGTTGGGTTGAATCCGCTGGGTCCGTTGCTGCGTCGTTTTGACGCATCAGTTATTTTTGTGTTGTCAACGGATCCGTTATTTCACAGGAATCCGTTAGCTGATTCCTGTGAAATAACGGACCCGTTGCATCCGCTTGGCGTCCGTTAGGCGTCCGTCTAACGGAATGCGTCGGCTCCATTTTTTTTTTTCATTTTTTTCATTCTGGGCATGCTCAGTAGAAATTAGCGGAATCCAGCGGCGGAATCCGTTGTAAAGCACTTTGCAACGGAATCTGCCACCATAAGGATCCATTATAACTATTGTCGGATGTAACGGAATCCACCACCATAAGGATCCATTATAACTATTGACAGATGTAACGGAATCCGCCACCATAAGGATCCATTATAACTATTGACAGATGTAACGGAATCCGCCACTATAGGGATCCATTATAACTAGTGACATGTAACCGAATCCACCACCATAAGGATCCATTATAACTATTGACAGATGTAACGGAATCCGCTACCATAGGAAGCCATTCTAACTATTGACGGATGTAACAGAATCCGCTACCATATGGATCCATTCTAACTATTGACGGATGTAACGGAATCCGCCGCTCGGCGTCATTTTAACGCAAGCAATTAACGTTACATGCTGCATTCCTTCCACCCAGCGGAAGCAACGCAGCGTCAGCCAGCGGAAGCAACGCAGGTACATCTATCGCAATCCGTCATCCATACAAGTCTATGGGAAACAGCGTAATCCGTTAACGGATTGCGACTGAAGGGAAAAAACGCAAGTGTGAAACTAGCCTTACTTGTAAAGCGCTGCGGAATATGTTGGCGCTATAAAAATAAACTATTATTATTATAATAATTTTATTCATTTATATAGCGCTATTAATTGCACAGCGCTTTACATACATTGACAACACTGTCCCCATTGGGGCTCACAATCTAGAGTCCCTATCTGTATGTTTTTGGAGTGTGGGAGGAAACCCACGCAAACACGGGGAGAACATACAAACTCCGTGCAGATGGTGTCCTTGGTGGGATTTGAACCCAGGACCCCAGCGCTGCAAGACTGCAGTGCTAACCACTGAGCCACCACAAGACTGCAGTGCTAACCACTGAGCCACCACAAGACTGCAGTGCTAACCACTGAGCCACCACAAGACTGCAGTGCTAACCACTGAGCCACCGCAAGACTGCGGTGCTAACCACTGAGCCACCACAAGACTACAGTGCTAACCACTGAGCCACCACAAGACTGCAGTGCTAACCACTGAGCCACCACAAGACTGCAGTGCTAACCACTGAGCTACTACAAGACTGCAGTGCTAACCACTGAGCCACCACAAGACTGCAGTGCTAACCACTGAGCTACTACAAGACTGCAGTGCTAACCACTGAGCCACCACAAGACTGCAGTGCTAACCACTGAGCCACCGTGCCGCCCATTATTATTTTTATTTTCGCTCTTTGCCAATATGTTAAAATATATTTAGAAATAATAAAAAAACACCCGTTATACACAACACAAATCCGAGGAATCGGTCCTGGAACAAAGAGGAAATAAATATCCAGCGCAGCTATTTCTGTCATTCTAAAGTAAGCGCCATATAATGACTTATTGTAAACAATCCGCGCGCCGCCTCCGTTTTTCGGACGCCGATCCCCCACCGCCCCCTTTTGGTTTTGCTGCTATTTTCTTTAGAATTCCCCGGAGGGAATGAGCTCAGCGACCAATCAAATTATATCTGTTCTTTCAAGCAGCGAGAGGGAAACGCGGCCTGATACTTATTGAGATATATTGCTTCCCTTCAGCCTAATTGTCTGCACTGGCTCTGGATCTTTTTAGCAGTTTGGATAAGTGGAGTTAAGAAAAATGGTAATGACCGTCACCGAGCATTGTCCTCCGCTCCTCCAGACACAATGGGCTAATATATGTGAAGATGTGTGGAGATGTCAGCGCACACTGGGCGGCACAGCCGCCCCCGCCGCTCCGCTGCCATTCACCATCGCGCTCATCCATCTCATCATATCAGATATCTGAAAAATATGACATTTACACAGTTTATTTTTGTTTTATTTGAAAAAAAATAAAAGAAAATTTGAATTATTTTCATTTCACAAAATAAATGTCCTTCTTTTATTGGGAACATGGTAGATACAATATGTGGGATCTCGGACGACGGCTGCAGAGATATGGAGAAAATATTTACTGGAAAAAAAAATAAAAAAGAAATAAATAGCAAAAGTAACAAAAAAATACTTTTAAGAAATACTTATCTCTATTGTTCCTCCACGTTTTCCTTTCTCCATTGTTTCTTTCCATGGTCCTGTCTCCATTGTTTCCCCACATGGTCCTGTCTCCATTGTTTCCCCACATGGTCCTTTCTCCATTGTTTCCCTATGTGGTCCTATCTCCTGTGTTTCTCACCATGATCCTATCTCCATAGTTTTTTCCCCCATGGTCCTTTCTCCACTGTTTGTCCCTGTGGTCCTTACTCCATTGATTCTTCCCTTGGTCCTATCTCTATTATGTCTAGAAATGGTCCTATCTCCCTTGTTTCTCCCTGTGGTGCTATCACCATTGTTTCTTCTCATGGTTCTCTCTCCATTGTTTCTCCCTGTGGTCCTATAACCATTGTTTTTCTCCATGGTCCTATCTCCATTGTTTCTTCTCATGGTTCTATCTCCATTGTTTCTCCCGATGGTCCTATCTCTATTATGTCTAGACATGGTGCTAGATCCCTTGTTTCTTCCCATGGTGCTATATCCCTTGTTTCTTCCCATGGTCCTATCTCCATTGTTTCTTCCCATGGTTCTATCTCCATTGTTTCTTCCCATGGTCCTATCTCCATTGTTTCTTCCCACGGTCCTTTCTACATTATTTCTTCCCATGGTCCTATCTCCATTGTTTCTTCCCATGGTCCTATCTCCATTGTTTCTCCCCGCGGTCCTATCTCCATTGTTTCTTCCCATGGTCCTATCTCCATTGTTTCTTCACATGGTCCTATCTCCATTGTTTCTTCCCATGGTCCTATCTCCATTATTTTTCCCCATGGTCCTATCTCCATTGTTTCTTCTCATGGTTCTATCTCCATTGTTTCTCCCGATGGTCCTATCTTTATTATGTCTAGACATGGTGCTATATCCCTTGTTTCTCCCTGTGGTCCTTTCTACATTATTTCTTCCCATGGTCCTATCTCCATTGTTTCTTCCCATGGTCCTATCTCCATTGTTTCGTCCCATGGTCCTATCTCCATTGTTTCTTCCAGCTGTCTTTTCTACATTGTTTCTTCCCATGATCCTATCTCCATTGTTTCTTCCCATGGTCCTATCTCCATTGTTTCTTCCCATGGTCCTATCTTCATTGTTTCTTCCTGCGGTCCTTTCTGCATTATTTCTTCCCATGGTCCTATCTCCATTGTTTCTTCCCATGGTCCTATCTCCATTGTTTCTTCCCATGGTCCTATCTCCATTGCTTCTTCTCATAGTCCTATCTCCATTGTTTCTTCCCATGGTCCTATCTCCATTGTTTTTTTCCCGCGGTCCTTTCTACATTATTTCTTTCCATGGTCCTATCTCCATTGTTTCTTCCCATGGTCCTATCTCCATTGTTTCTCCCTGTGGTCCTATCTCCATTGTTTCTTCCCATGGTCCTATCTCCATTATTTATTCCCATGGTCCTATCTTTATTGTTTCTTCCCATGGTCCTATCTCCATTGTTTCTTCCCATGGTCCTATCTCCATTGTTTCTTCCCATGGTCCTATCTCCATTGTTTCTTCCCATGGTCCTATCTCCATTATTTTTTCCAATGGTCTTATCTCCATTGTTTCTTCCCATGGTCCTATCTCCATTGTTTCTCCCCGTGGTCCTATCTCCATTGTTTCTTCCCATGGTCCTATCGCCATTATTTTTTCCCATGGTCCTATCTCCATTGTTTCTTCCCGTGGTACTATCTCCATTGTTTCTTCCCATGGTCCTATCTCCATTATTTTTTCCCATGGTCCTATCTCCATTGTTTCTTCCCATGGTCCTATCTCCATTGTTTCTTCCCATGGCCCTATCTCCATTGTTTCTTCCCATGGTCCTATCTCCATTGTTTCTTCCCATGGTCCTATCTCCATTGTTTCTTCCCATGGTCCTATCTCCATTGTTTCTTCCCATGGTCCTATCTCCATTGTTTCTTCCCGTAGTCCTATCTCCATTATTTTTTCCCATGGCCCTATCTCCATTGTTTCTTCCCATGGTCCTATCTCCATTGTTTCTTCCCGTAGTCCTATCTCCATTATTTTTTCCCATGGCCCTATCTCCATTGTTTCTTCCCATGGTCCTATCTCCATTGTTTCTTCCCATGGTCCTATCTCCATTGTTTCTTCCCATGGTCCTATCTCCATTGTTTCTTCCCATGGTCTTATCTCCATTGTTTCTTCCCATGGTCCTATCCCCATTGTTTCTTCCCGCGGTCCTTTTTCCATTTTTTTCCCCATAGTCCTTTCTGCATTGTTTCTCCACGTGGTCCTATCTCCATTGTTTCTTCCCGAGGTCCTTTTTCCATTTTTTTCCCCATGGTCCTATCTCCATTGTTTTTTCCCGAGGTCATTTTTCCATTTTTTTCGCCATAGTCCTTTCTCCATTGTTACTCCACGTGGTTCTATCTCCATTGTTTCTCCACGTGGTTCTATCTCCATTGTTTCTCCACGTGGTTCTATCTCCATTGTTTCTCCACGCGCTTATATCTGCCTGTAAATGTTTTCACGTATTGGAATTCTGTGTAAGAGGAATGGACGGACAATCTCCACTGACATGGAACAATGCCTTGTTTTGCTGCCCGGGGTTTGTTTGGCTTGTCGTTGTCAGTCCTCGGGCCCTCGTGCCAGCTCACTAGACACTAAATTGCCTCCGAACAGTGAAACACAAAATGGGGATATGAGCCGTCAGATAGCGACATCTGCTAGGAATCGTTTTCATGGCTGTTTGCTGCTAAACATGTGATGACTGTGGAAACAGATGAAGATGTCTCATGAGATCAACGGGGAGTCTGACGATTGATAAGAGCCGGACGCATCACACATAGATACAGGGATACAATGTAACAACCAGACAGCTCATCAGTATCACACACACATAGATACAGGGATACAATGTAACAACCAGACAGCTCATCAGTATCACACACACATAGATACAGGGATACAATGTAACAACCATACAGCTCATCAGTATCACACACACATAGATACAAGGATACAATGTAACAACCATACAGCTCATCAGTATCACACACACATAGATACAGGGATACAATGTAACAACCACACAGCCCATCAGTATCACACACACATAGATACAAGGATACAATGTAACAACCATACAGCTCATCAGTATCACACACACATAGATACAGGGATACAATGTAACAACCAGACAGCTCATCAGTATCACAAACACATAGATACAGGGATACAATGTAACAACCATACAGCTCATCAGTATCACACACACATAGATACAAGGATACAATGTAACAACCAGACAGCTCATCAGTATCACACACACATAGATACAGGGATACAATGTAACAACCAGACAGCTCATCAGTATCACACACACATAGATACAGGGATACAATGTAACAACCACACAGCCCATCAGTATCACACACACATAGATACAGGGATACAATGTAACAACCATACAGCCCATCAGTATCACACACACACATAGATACAGGGATACAATGTAACAACCATACAGCTCATCAGTATCACACACACATAGATACAGGGATACAATGTAACAACCACACAGCCCATCAGTATCACACACACATAGATACAGGGATACAATGTAACAACCAGACAGCTCATCAGTATCACACACACACATAGATACAGGGATACAATGTAACAACCAGACAGCTCATCAGTATCACACACACATAGATACAGGGATACAATGTAACAACCAGACAGCTCATCAGTATCACACACACATAGATACAGGGATACAATGTAACAACCATACAGCTCATCAGTATCACACACACATAGATACAGGGATACAATGTAACAACCAGACAGCTCATCAGTATCACACACACATAGATACAGGGATACAATGTAACAACCATACAGCTCATCAGTATCACACACACATAGATACAAGGATACAATGTAACAACCAGACAGCCCATCAGTATCACACACACATAGATACAGGGATACAATGTAACAACCAGACAGCTCATCAGTATCACACACACACATAGATACAGGGATACAATGTAACAACCAGACAGCTCATCAGTATCACACACACATAGATACAGGGATACAATGTAACAACCAGACAGCTCATCAGTATCACACACACATAGATACAGGGATACAATGTAACAACCATACAGCTCATCAGTATCACACACACATAGATACAGGGATACAATGTAACAACCAGACAGCTCATCAGTATCACACACACATAGATACAGGGATACAATGTAACAACCATACAGCTCATCAGTATCACACACACATAGATACAAGGATACAATGTAACAACCAGACAGCCCATCAGTATCACACACACATAGATACAGGGATACAATGTAACAACCAGACAGCTCATCAGTATCACACACACATAGATACAGGGATACAATGTAACAACCATACAGCTCATCAGTATCACACACACATAGATACAGGGATACAATGTAACAACCACACAGCTCATCAGTATCACACACACATAGATACAAGGATACAATGTAACAACCAGACAGCCCATCAGTATCACACACACATAGATACAGGGATACAATGTAACAACCACACAGCTCATCAGTATCACACACACATAGATACAAGGATACAATGTAACAACCAGACAGCTCATCAGTATCACACACACATAGATACAGGGATACAATGTAACAACCATACAGCTCATCAGTATCACACACACATAGATACAGGGATACAATGTAACAACCATACAGCTCATCAGTATCACACACACATAGATACAGGGATACAATGTAACAACCACACAGCCCATCAGTATCACACACACATAGATACAGGGATACAATGTAACAACCAGACAGCTCATCAGTATCACACACACATAGATACAGGGATACAATGTAACAACCAGACAGCTCATCAGTATCACACACACATAGATACAGGGATACAATGTAACAACCACACAGCCCATCAGTATCACACACACATAGATACAGGGATACAATGTAACAACCATACAGCCCATCAGTATCACACACACATAGATACAGGGATACAATGTAACAACCAGACAGCTCATCAGTATCACACACACATAGATACAAGGATACAATGTAACAACCAGACAGCCCATCAGTATCACACACACATAGATACAGGGATACAATGTAACAACCAGACAGCTCATCAGTATCACACACACATAGATACAGGGATACAATGTAACAACCACACAGCTCATCAGTATCACACACACATAGATACAAGGATACAATGTAACAACCAGACAGCCCATCAGTATCACACACACATAGATACAGGGATACAATGTAACAACCATACAGCTCATCAGTATCACACACACATAGATACAGGGATACAATGTAACAACCATACAGCCCATCAGTATCACAGACACATAGATACAGGGATACAATGTAACAACCATACAGCTCATCAGTATCACACACACATAGATACAGGGATACAATGTAACAACCATACAGCCCATCAGTATCACAGACACATAGATACAGGGATACAATGTAACAACCACACAGCTCATCAGTATCACACACACACATAGATACAGGGATACAATGTAACAACCAGACAGCTCATCAGTATCACACACACATAGATACAGGGATACACTCTTCTCCTCTGTACACCACACCTGACCTTACACTCCTCTCTTCTGTACACTGCTCCTGACCTTACACTCCTCTCTTCTGTACACTGCTCCTGACCTTACACTCCTCTCTTCTGTACACTGCTCCTGACCTTACACTCCTCTCTTCTGTACACTTCTCCTGACCTTACACTCCTCTCCTCTGTACACCGCTCCTGACCTTACACTCCCCTCCTCTGTACACCGCTCCTGACCTTACACTTCTCTCCTCTGTACACCGCTCCTGACCTTACACTCCTCTCCTCTGTACACTGCTCCTGACCTTACACTCCTCTCCTCTGTACACTGCTCCTGACCTTACACTCCTCTCCTCTGTACACCGCTCCTGACATTACACTCCTCTCCTCTGTACATCGCTCCTGACCTTACACTCCTCTCCTCTGTACACCGCTCCTGACATTACACTCCTCTCCTCTGTACATCGCTCCTGACCTTACACTCCTCTCCTCTGTACATCGCTGCTGACCTTACACTCCTCTCTTCTGTACACCGCTCCTGACCTTACACTCCTCTCCTCTGTACACCGCTCCTGACCTTACACTCCTCTCCTCTGTACACCGCTCCTGACCTTACACTCCTCTCCTCTGTACACCGCTCCTGACCTTACACTCCTCTCCTCTGTACACCGCTCCTGACCTTACACTCCTCTCCTCTGTACATCGCTGCTGACCTTACACTCCTCTCCTCTGTACACCGCTCCTGACCTTACACTCCTCTCTTCTGTACACTGCTCCTGACCTTACACTCCTCTCCTCTGTACACCGCTCCTGACCTTACACTCCTCTCCTCTGTACACCGCTCCTGACCTTACACTCCTCTCCTCTGTACACCGCTCCTGACCTTACACTCCTCTCTTCTGTACACTGCTCCTGACCTTACACTCCTCTCCTCTGTACACTGCTCCTGACCTTACACTCCTCTCCTCTGTACACCGCTCCTGACCTTACACTCCTCTCCTCTATACACCACTCCTGACCTTACACTCCTCTCTTCTGTACACTGCTCCTGACCTTACACTCCTCTCCTCTGTACACCGCTCCTGAACTTACACTCCTCTCTTCTGTACACTGCTCCTGTCCTTACACTCCTCTCCTCTGTACACTGCATCTGATCTTACACTCCTCTCCTCTGTACACCGCTCCTGACCTTACACTCCTCTCCTTTGAGCACTGCTCCTGACATTACACTCCTCTCCCCTGTACACTACTCCTGACCTTACACTCCTCTCCTCTGTACACCGCTCCTGACCTTACACTCCTCTCCTCTGTACACTGCTCCTGACCTTACACTCCTCTCTTCTGTACACCGCTCCTAATCTTACACTCCTCTCTTCTGTACACTGCTCCTGACCTTACACTCCTCTCCTCTGTACACCGCTCCTGACCTTACACTCCTCTCCTCTGTACACCGCTCCTGTCCTTCCACTCCTCTCCTCTGTCCACCGCTCCTGACCTTACACTCCTCTCGTCTGTACACCACTTCTGAACTTACACACCTCTCCTCTGTACACTGCTCCTGACTTTACACTTCTCTCCTCTGTACACCACTCCTGACCTTACACTCTTCTCCTCTGTACACCGCTCCTAATCTTACACTCCTCTCTTCTGTACACCGCTCCTGACCTTACACTCCTCTCCTCTGTACACCGCTGCTGACCTTACACTCCTCTCCTCTGTCCACCGCTGCTGACCTTACACTCTTCTCCTCTGTACACTGCTCCTGACCTTACACTCCTCTCCTCTGTACACTGCTCCTGACCTTACACTCCTCTCCTCTGTACACCGCTCCTGACCTTACACTCCTCTCCTCTGTACACCGCTCCTGTCCTTACACTCCTCTCCTCTGTACACCGCTCCTGACCTTACACTCCTCTCCTCTGTCCACCGCTCCTGACCTTACACTCCTCTCCTCTGTACACCGCTCCTTACCTTACACTTCTCTCCTCTGTACACCGCTCCTGACCTTACACTCCTCTCCTCTGTACACCGCTGCTGACCTTACACACCTCTCCTCTGTACACCGCTCCTGACCTTACACTCCTCTCCTCTGTACACCGCTGCTGACCTTACACTTCTCTCCTCTGTACACCACACCTGACCTTACACTCCTCTCCTCTGTACATCACACCTGACCTTACACTCCTCTCCTCTGTACACCGCTGCTGACCTTACACTTCTCTCCTCTGTACACCACTCCTGACCTTACACTCCTCTCCTCTGAACACCGCTCCTTACCTTACACTTCTCTCCTCTGTACACCACTCCTGACCTTACACTCCTCTCCTCTGTACACCGCTCCTGACCTTACACTCCTCTCCTCTGTACACTGCTCCTGACCTTACACTCCTCTATTCTGTACACCGCTCCTAATCTTACACTCCTCTCTTCTGTACACTGCTCCTGACCTTACACTCCCCTCCTCTGTACAACGCTCCTAATCTTACACTCCTCTCCTCTGTACATCGCTCCTTACCTTACATTCCTCTCCTCTGTACACTGCTCCTGACCTTACACTCCCCTCCTCTGTACAACGCTCCTAATCTTACACTCCTCTTCTCTGTACACTGCTCCTGACCTTATACTCCTCTCCTCTGTACACTGCTCCTGACCTTACACTCCTCTCCTCTGTACACTGCTCCTGACCTTAAGCGGGCTTTACACGCTGCGACATCGCTAATGCGGAGTCGTTGGGGTCACGGATTTTGTGACGCACATCCGGCCGCATTAGCGATGCCGTTGCGTGTGACACCGATAAGCGATTTTGCATCGTTGCAAAAACGTGCAAAATCGCTAATCGGCGACATGGGGGTCCATTCTTAAAAATCGTTACTGCAGCAGTAACGAAGTTGTTCCTTGTTCCTGCAGCAGCACACATCGCTGCGTGTGACGCCGCAGGAACGAGGAAGCTCCCCTTACCTGCCTCCCGGCCGCTATGAGGAAGGAAGGAGGTGGGCGGGATGTTACGTCCCGCTCATCTCCGCCCCTCCGCTGCTATTGGGCGGCGGTTCAGTGACGCTTCAGTGACGTCGCTGTGACGCCGCACGGACCGCCCCCTTAGAAAGGAGGCGGTTCGCCCGTCACAGCGACGTCGCCGGACAGGTAAGTATGTGTGACGGCTGTTGTGCGGCACGGGCAGCGATTTGCCCGTGTCGCGCAACAGATGGGGGCGGGTACCCACACTAGCGATATCGGGACCGATATCGCAGTGTGTAAAGTAGCCTTTACACTCCTCTCCTCTGTACACCGCTCCTTACCTTACACTTCTCTCCTCTGTACACCGCTCCTTACCTTACACTTCTCTCCTCTGTAAACCGCTCCTAACCTTACACTCCTCTCCTCTGTACACCACTGCTGACCTTACACTCCTCTCCTCTGTACACTGCTCCTGACCTTACACTCCTCTCCTCTGTACACCGCTGCTGACCTTACACTCCTCTCCTCTGTACACTGCTCCTGACCTTACACTTCTCTCCTCTGTACACCTCTCCTGACCTTACACTCCTCTCCTCTGTACACCGCTCCTTACCTTACACTTCTCTCCTCTGTAAACCGCTCCTAACCTTACACTCCTCTCCTCTGTACACCACTGCTGACCTTACACTCCTCTCCTCTGTACACTGCTCCTGACCTTACACTCCTCTCCTCTGTACACCGCTGCTGACCTTACACTCCTCTCCTCTGTACACTGCTCCTGACCTTACACTTCTCTCCTCTGTACACCTCTCCTGACCTTACACTCCTCTCCTCTGTACACCGCTCCTGACCTTACACTCCTCTCCTCTGTACACCGCTCCTGACCTTACACTTCTCTCCTCTGTACACCTCTCCTGACCTTACACACCTCTCCTCTGTACACCGCTCCTAATCTTACACTCCTCTCCTCTGTACACCGCTCCTGACCTTACACTCCTCTCCTCTGTACACCTCTCCTGACCTTACACTCCTCTCCTCTGTACACCGCTCCTGACCTTACACTCCTCTCCTCTGTACACCTCTCCTGACCTTACACTCCTCTCCTCTGTACACCGCTCCTAATCTTACACTCCTCTCTTCTGTACACTGCTCCTGACCTTACACTCCTCTCCTCTGTACACCACTGCTGACCTTACACTCCTCTCCTCTGTACACTGCTCCTGACCTTACACTTCTCTCCTCTGTACACCTCTCCTGACCTTACACTCCTCTCCTCTGTACACCGCTCTTAATCTTACACTCCTCTCCTCTGTACACCGCTCCTAATCTTACACTCCTCTCCTCTGTACACCGCTCCTGACCTTACACTCCTCTCCTCTGTACACCTCTCCTGACCTTACACTCCTCTCCTCTGTACACCGCTCCTGACCTTACACTCCTCTCCTCTGTACACCTCTCCTGACCTTACACTCCTCTCCTCTGTACACCGCTCCTAATCTTACACTCCTCTCTTCTGTACACTGCTCCTGACCTTACACTCCTCTCCTCTGTACACCACTGCTGACCTTACACTCCTCTCCTCTGTACACTGCTCCTGACCTTACACTTCTCTCCTCTGTACACCTCTCCTGACCTTACACTCCTCTCCTCTGTACACCGCTCTTAATCTTACACTCCTCTCTTCTGTACACTGCTCCTGACCTTACACTTCTCTCCTCTGTACACCGCTCCCTGACCTTACACTCCTCTCCTCTGTACAACGCTCCTAATCTTACACTCCTCTCCTCTGTACACCGCTCCTAATCTTACACTCCTCTCTTCTGTACACTGCTCCTGACCTTACACTCCTCTCCTCTGTACACCGCTCCTGACCTTACACTCCTCTCCTCTGTACAACGCTCCTAATCTTACACTCCTCTCCTCTGTACACCGCTCCTAATCTTACACTCCTCTCTTCTGTACACTGCTCCTGACCTTACACTCCTCTCCTCTGTACACCGCTCCTGACCTTACACTCCTCTCCTCTGTACAATGCTCCTAATCTTACACTCCTCTCCTCTGTACACCGCTCCTAATCTTACACTCCTCTCTTCTGTACACTGCTCCTGACCTTACACTCCTCTCCTCTGTACACCGCTCCTTACCTTACACTCCTCTCCTCTGTACACCGCTCCTGACCTTACACTCCTCTCCTCTGTACACTGCTCCTGACTTTACACTCCTCTCCTCTGTACACCGCTCCTGACCTTACACTCCTCTCCTCTGTCTCGTTACTGAGGTCTCACTATTCTGGTGGTCTCATCTTCGGGGGCCCCGGCAGGGTGTTCACCAGCTTCGTTCAATGACAACCTTGAGTGTAATTGGTAACGATTTCAGCGCAGATTAGCCGAGGACAGATGAGTCACGATCTGGTTCTTACGGCGCTCCGGTTCCCCTCCTTCCTCTGCTCACAGATGTCAGTGAAGCCGCTCATCTGTCTGGGACGCGGAGCCGCTGAATTCCCCCAGCGCTCTCTTGTCACGCAAGTTTTAAGGACCCAAGTTCAAGATTTGCAGCAGACAAGCGGGAAATTCATCACAGGCGACCAGCAAAGCAAAAGCAAATAGCAGGGAGCAACCAGGCAGATGTAACGCGGGATTACTGCACATTCCACCATCTGACTGACAGACTGACATCACTTAACCCTCTATTCACTGCAGCGCTGCTCATCCAATCCCGTTATCTGGGTATAACAGATTCCCCTCTAAAATAAAGGTTTTTAAATGGTCTGCTATTAGGTTTGGAAAAGCTCATGGACGTCAAGAAGGCTCTTATTTGCCTTCTGTTGTTTTGAGTTATGCTCTCCTGTGGGCCAGTCCGAGCCTGTATGTGGGATCCTGCCTGCAGAGGGGCCCACCCAGAAATTCACCCGCTCTCCTGTGAGCCGGTCCAAGCCTGTATGAGGGATCCTGTACAGGGATTCACCCGCTCTCCTGTGGGCCGGTCCAAGCCTCTATGTGAGATTCTGACCTGCAGAGGGCCCACCCAGGGATTCTCCTGCTCTCCTGTGGGCCAGTCCAAGCCTGTATGTGGGATCCTGTCCTGCAGAGGGCCCACCCAGGGATTCACCTGCTCTCCTGTGGGACAGTCCAAGCCTGCATGTGGAATTCTGTCCTGCAGAGGGGCCCACCCAGGGATTCACCCGCTCTCCTGTGGGTCGGTCCAAGCCTGTATGTGGGATCCTGTCCTGCAGTTGGGCCCACCCAGGGATTCCCCAGCTCTCCTGTAGACCAGTCCGAGCCTGTATGTGGGATCCTGTCCTGCAGTTGGGCCCACCCAGGGATTCCCCCGCTCTCCTGTGGGCCAGTACAAGCCTGTATGTGGGATCCTGTCCTGCAGAGGGCCCACCCAGGGATTCACCCGCTCTCCTGTGGGCCGGTCCAAGCCTGTATGTGGGATCCTGTCCTGCAGTTGGGCCCACCCAGGGATTCCCCAGCTCTCCTGTGGACCAGTCCGAGCCTGTATGTGGGATCCTGTCCTGCAGTTGGGCCCACCCAGGGATTCCCCCGCTCTCCTGTGGGCCAGTACAAGCCTGTATGTGGGATCCTGTCTTGCAGAGGGCCCACCCAGGGATTCACCCGCTCTCCTGTGGGCCAGTACAAGCCTGTATGTGGGATCCTGTCCTGCAGTTGGGCCCACCCAGGGATTCCCCCGCTCTCCTGTGGGCCAGTACAAGCCTGTATGTGGGATCCTGTCCTGCAGAGGGCCCACCCAGGGATTCACCTGCTCTCCTGAGGGCCAGTACGAGCCTGTATGTGGGATCCTGTCCTGCAGTTGGGCCCACCCAGGGATTCCCCAGCTCTCCTGTGGACCAGTACGACCCTGTATGTGGGATCCTGTCCTGCAGTTGGGCCCACCCAGGGATTCCCCAGCTCTCCTGTGGGCCGGTCCAAGCCTGTATGTGGGATCCTGTCCTGCAGAGGGCCCACCCCGGGATTCACCTGCTCTCCTGAGGGCCAGTATGAGCCTGTATGTGGGATCCTGTCCTGCAGTTGGGCCCACCCAGGGATTCCCCAGCTCTCCTGTGGGCCGGTCCAAGCATGCATGTGGGATCCTGTCCTGCATAGGGGCCACCCAGGGATTCCCCTGCTCTCCTGTGGGCCAGTCCGAGCATGCATGTGGGATCCTGTCCTGCAGTTGGGCCCACCCAGGGATTCCCCAGCTCTCCTGTGGGCCGGTCCAGCCTCTATGTGGGATCCTGTCCTGCAGAGGGCCCACCCAGGTATTCACCTGCTCTCCTGTGGGCTGGTCCAAGCCTGTATGTGGGATCCTGTCCTGCACTGGGGCCACCCAGGGATTCATCTACTCTCCTGTGGGCCAGTCCAGGCCTGTATGTGAGATCCTGTCCTACAGAGGGCCCACCCAGGAATTCTCCCACTCTCCTGTGGGCCAGTACGAGCCTGTATGTGGGATCCTGTCCTGCGGAGGGCCCACCCAAGAATTCATCTGCTCTCCTGGGGGCCAGTCCAAGCTTCTATGTCGGATCCTGTCTTGCAGAGGGACCTATCAAGGGATTTACCTGTTCCCCTATGGGTCAGTCTGAGCCTGTCTGTATACCAACCGTAGACCCCTTTATACCAATCAAAGACCCCTATAGATCAACCGCAGACCCCTATATACCAACCATGGACCCCTGTATACCAACCGCAGACCACTATATACCAAGCATAGACCCCTGTGTACCAACCGCAGACCCCTATATACCAACCATAGACCCCTGTATACCAACTGTAGACACCTGTATACCAACCACAGACCCCTGTATACCAACTGCAGACCGCTGTATACCAACCGCACACTCCTTTATACCAACCGTATACCCCTATATACCAACCACAGACCCCTAAATACCAACCGCAGACCCAATCATCTCCACCAAAAAATGAGCCCTAAATAAAGACCCCAGAACAGTCCTATGTATAGTACATTTTCCATGTAACTAGGGACAATATTCCAGCCCCAGTTACAGGGGAAATGAGATGAAAATAAAAATATTTCACTATTTAAATGCTCCTCACTCTTTCAGGTTTTTTTTTATGAATTTAAGGGATACAAAATGTGTAAAATAAATGAAGAATAAAAAAAAAACAGGTATAAAAGTAAATAATGAAAAAATAAAAAAAATGTTACTGTCAACCCAATTCCTGCTAATAAAAAAAAAAAAGTGTCCGGTTTCTAAAAATAATTTTTAAGGGAAGAGGAACACATTTTAAAAAAATATGTATGTCAGTGGTCGATTGTGGTTCTGAAGAGCAAAAACCGGTTAAAAAAGTGGAAAAAAAGAAATATTTACTTTATTCTCTCAAAAGAAAAAAAAAATGAAAATAACTTGAAAATTAATTAACAAGAATCATGAAAAAACATGCAAAAATACCTTAGAGGGGTGTTTCCATCTCTAAGAGCCTCTTCCAGTTAATCACTGCTAGTCTTCTTATGAGTCTCCTTTGATCACATGTTGTAAGGGGGCCAATCACATCTGTTTTCCTATATATACTGGCTACATCCTTCCTTCTATGCCAGCTATAGTTTAGCTATACTGGTCTGGTGAGGTGTTGTGATCCAGACTGGCTGGCGGCTGTTATACTTATTGCTGTGTGCGGAGTTAACCCTTGTTCTCTTTTTGTTGCTACCTTCCTGCTCTTGTTTTTCTCCTGAATCTCTCTTTGTTTATTCCTGTGTGTGTGGAGTGGGTTAGGGTTTTGTTTTTTATTTGTTTGTCCTTATCTGTTTATCATCTCAGTTTATCATCAGTATTTCTCAGGCGTACAGAAAGGCACAGGACTCAAACGTCTTCACCATTAGGAGTAACTCTGAGGTTAGGAATAGCCTAGGGTCAGAATAAGAGCAACATTGTGACAATGGTTCTCCTGATTAGCCGTGTCTCTTACCTCATGTGCAGGGCATTGCAGCTCATGTTTCCATGGTGTAAACAGGTCATTTTGTGATGTCATGCTCTCTTTAAGAACGGAGCGGGGCGATCGGTTCCCCTGTGGTCTAGGCCCGGGGCTGGAGGCGTCAGCTCTTTGTTGCTCGGCTTTTTCTATGGTGTCGTCACCTATAGGGAGCGGCCGGACGATTTCTTTGTGTGATGATGTTTATTTTATGATATTCGTTTTTTGCTCTAATCCCATACATCACCGCATGTACAAAGAATCCGCTCCTAAGTCCTGTACCCGGCGCTCCCCACCCGGGGGCACATACCTCATCTCCCTAATGTGATTTCTGTGCTGTCACAATGGCTGATAATGCCGGAGCTTTCTCTCTTCTCATAAAAGGTGCAATCATTTAAGAGCAGGTGTTAAACGGAGGGGATTATAGGAGGAGAAACGCAACAACCAGACGGTAAGACAGCGCCGCCGGCGCCATGCAATGCCGGATCCTGGGCCGGAGGTCACCGAGGTCAGGAATGCCGCCACGTCATAAGGATAAAATGCGGAAATGGACCCCAAGAAGAAGTCCGGCTCCATCCATCCCTGTGACGAGCGCAGTGCGTTGCTTAGAAACCGGATGACACAATGTAACAAATGCAAATTATAGACAGTAAATTAAATTGCAGAGATGGATCGCTCAGCAAATCTCCTGCCGACGGCGCAGAGACAGGGACCAACAAACGGGAGGATAAAGCCACGGAAATAAGGAAGGACCGCGGGAAAAGAGGCGCCGCAGCAGCCAGATAAAGATAGATGGATGGATGGATGGATAGATAGATAGATAGAGGGATAGATAGATAGATAGATAGATAGAGGGATAGATAGATAGAGGGATAGATAGATAGAGGGATAGATAGATAGAGGGATAGATAGATAGATAGAGGGATAGATAGATAGATAGAGGGATAGATAGATAGAGGGATAGATAGAGGGATAGATAGATAGAGGGATAGATAGATAGAGGGATAGATAGAGAGATAGAAAGATAGAGAGATGGATAGAGGGATAGATAGAGGGATAGATAGATAGATAGATAGATAGATAGAGGGATAGATAGATAGATAGATAGATAGATAGATAGATAGATAGATAGAGGGATAGATAGATAGATAGATGGATAGAGGGATAGATAGATAGATAGATAGAGAGATGGATAAAGGGATAGATAGATAGATAGAGGGATAGATAGATAGATAGAGGGATAGATAGATAGATAGATAGATAGATAGATAGATAGAGAGATGGATAAAGGGATAGATAGATAGATAGATAGATAGATAGATAGATAGATAGATAGATAGATAGATAGATAGATAGATAGAGGGATAGATAGATAGATAGAGGGATAGATAGATAGATAGATAGATAGATAGATAGATAGAGGGATAGATAGATAGATAGAGGGATAGATAGGTAGAGGGATAGATAGGTAGATAGATAGATAGATAGATAGATAGATAGATAGATAGATAGAGGGATAGATAGATAGATAGAGGGATAGATAGGTAGATAGATAGAGAGATGGATAGAGGGATAGATGGATAGATAGAGGGATGGATAGAAGGATAGATGGATAGATAGAGGGATGGATAGATAGATAGAGGGATGGATAGAGGGATAGATGGATAGATAGAGGGATGGATAGAGGGATAGATAGATAGATAGATAGATAGATAGATAGATAGAGGGATAGATAGAGAGATAGATAGAGGGATAGATAGATACAGGGATAGATACATAATAGATAGATAATGGATATATACGATAGAAAATAGATGTTCCCCTATCCTGGTATATATGTTCCCAACCCTAGTATATAAGTCTTCATCCTAGCCCCATTCTGGTATATACAGTACAGAACACAAGTTTGGACACACCTTCTCATTCAAAGAGTTTTCTTTATTTTCATGACTCTAAAAATTGTAGATTCACATTGAAGGCATCAAAATTATGAATTATCACATGTGGAATGAAATACTTAACAAAAAAGTGTGAAACAAGTGAAAATATGTCTTATATTCTAGGGTATTCAAAGTATCCCCCTTTTGCTTTGATTACTGCTTTGCACACTCTTGGCATTCTCTTGATGAGCTTCAAGAGGTAGTCACCGGAAATGGTTTTCCAGCAGTCTTGAAGGAGTTCCCAGAGATGCTTAGCACTTGTTGGCCCTTTTGCCTTCACTCTGCGGTCCAGCTCACCCCAAACCATCTCGATTGGGTTCAGGTCTGGTGACTGTGGAGGCCAGGTCATCTGGCGTAGCACCCCATCACTCTCCTTCTTAGTCAGATAGCCCTTACACAGCCTGGAGGTGTGTTTGGGGTCATTGTCCTGTTGAAAAATAAATGATGGTGCAACTAAACGCAAACCGGATGGAATAGCACGCCGCTGCAAGATGCTGTGGTAGCCATGCTGGTTCAGTATGCCTTCAATTCTGAATAAATCCCCAACAGTGTCACCATCAAAAAAAAACCCACACCATCACACCTCCTCCCCCATGCTTCACGGTGGGAACCAGCCATGTAGAGTCCATCCGTTCACCTTTTCTACAAAGACACGGTGGTTGGATCCAAAGATCTCAAATTTGGACTCATCAGACCAAAGCACAGATTTCCACTGGTCTAATGTCCATTCCTTGTGTTCTTTACCCAAACAAGTCTCTTCTGCTTGTTCCTGTCCTTAGCAGTGGTTTCCTAGCAGCTATTTTACCATGAAGGCCTCTGCACAAAGTCTCCTCTTAACAGTTGTTCTAGAGATGAGAAGGTGTGTCCAAACCTTTGGTCTGTACTGTATGTTCCCAACCCTAGTATTTATGTCTTCATTCTAGCACCATTCTGGTATATATGTCTCCATCCTGGTATATATGTACCCATCATGGGCCCATCCTGATATATATATATATATATATATATATATATATATATTTGTCCCCATCCTGGTTTATGTGTCCCCCATCCTTGTATATATGACCCCATCCTGTTAAATATGTTCTCATTATGATATATATGTTCTCATCCTGGTCCCATCCTGCTATATATCTCCACATCCTGGTGTATATGTTCCACATTCTGGTAAATATGTCCCCATCCTGGTATATATGTCCTTATCCTTGGCCCCTTCCTGATATATATAGTCCCTTTTTTGTCTCTAACCAGGCTTGAGCTAATTCAAAAGGTAAAATTTGGGGTGCATATTAGACAACGGGTAACCAATGGCTGAACTCAAATACGGACTTTTTAAAAAAAGTTTGTATTAGGGTACTGTTCATATGCTAATAAAGTTTGTTGGATGGCTGCGCAGCCAATCAACCAGTGCTATTGCATGGGGAAGATGCCTGTGCTTTGCTGTGAAAAATAAAGAAATGAAAACAAAAACTGGGTCTCCTCTAGTCTTGATAACCAGTCAGGTAAAGCAGACAGCTGGGGGCTAGTATTATCAGGCTGAGAAGGTCCAAGGATATTTGGCCCCCCTCAACATCAATATAGCAGCCTGCATTTGACCCAGAAGTGGTGCATACATTAGATGTTCTAATACTGGCGCTTTACCCGGCTCTTCCCCATTGCCCTGGTGCGATGGCAATTGGAGTAATCCTTTTGGGGTTGATGTCAGCTGTGAATTGATATCCGTTATCAAGCCCAATGGTTAGCAATGGAGAGGCATCTATCAGATACCCCCATTACTAACCTAGTAAGTGTACAATTAAAAAACACACAGGAAGAAATAGTATATATGAATAAAGACCATACGCCCTCGTACACTAATATATTAATTAAAAAAATCCTCAAAGTTCTGACGTATTACAAAGAGTAAAGTCCCACGATGCTCATCGATTCCTATGGAGCTGTGTTCTGAATGTGGAGGAGTCTTTAGTCAAATAAACAATTTTTTCTTGTGTCTGTGTTTTTTTTTAACTCTAAGCTTGCTGGGTTAGTAATGGGGGTGTCTGAAAGACGCCTCTCTATTACTAACCCCATGGCATGCAATGTGTGGGACGGCTGCGGGCTGCTATTTTTAGGCTCAGGAGGGGCAAATAACCATGGACCTTCCCAAACTGATAATACCAGCCTCCAGCTGTCTGCTTTATCCGTATTGGTTATCAAAAATAAGCTGCACCCTATGTAATTTTTTCTTTATTTATCCTCTATCCACATTTGATTGCAGGGCAGTTGCCCCCATTTTGCTTCCTTTTGAAGCCCCCTAGCCCTTACTACAACCATTTTATAAACATTTTATAGCACGGAAGTTAAGGTTTCCATTGATTTATATGGGACTCGGGGTCATGGGTCAAGTCTAGGTCCTCAATTGAACTTTTAGCTATCGTCTGGCTGAACCCAGAGAACTTCCACGAGTCATAGTGCCGCCGATGTCAGCTGCCTCTGATCGGCTGGAAGCGTCTATGGCAGCGCAGGGACCCGACGGTTCTCTGTGCCGCAATGCATTTCAGAGGGATGTGCATCCTCGGAGGCGGACCACCTCCACCCCCTGGGAACGTACGCTTTCATGACCATCATTACGCCCTTGAGCATTGCCAAATCCAAGGGGAAAGTAAGGAATTGAAGACCGGGGCTGTGAGAATAAGGGATGGGGCACATCAAAGGGGACACATCCAGGGGGCACCATACTAGTCCGTCCGATATTCTCCCCGTATTTCTCCCGCAGACAAAACCAGTTGTATAATTGTCTAAATAAAGCAGCATCAAATGAAAACCTCTCCAGAATCTCCATGGAAAAACCTTTTAAGAACGAAAACAAGGCACTTGAACGACAAGAAGCGCATTACTGCTCAGTATCAGATGTTCCTCACCGCAGCCCTCTGCTACAACATTAAGGTTCCTTGTTCGTCTTACCCCGGCGTCTACGACCCCAGCTGTTATCCTCCTCTTCAGATCCTGCATTATTATTACGCCCCCCGTCCTATAATACAGGGTGGTGACGTCACCCAGCGCCACATCCTACGTTACCTCCATCCCGGGCGCAAGGTCTCTCCATCATAAACACTAAAGAACAAACCATCAAAACAGAATCCGAAAGTTTCACAACAATTTACAGACAAAAGTTCGAAAGGAAGAATGAAAACTTCAGGCGTGATTATGCTAAACGTGCGGCAATCTCACCGCAATCTGCAGAACCGGAGACACAAAACTGCAACAATCACATCAAGAACAAACCATCGCTGAACAAAGCATTAAAAGTTTCCTTCAGTTTACCCCGAATCCTCCGGATATTCATGCAGTATAAAGCTTCCACGTCACTTCTATACATTCCTGTATATCATCTACCGGTGACATCGATCGCTCTGCACATTTATCACAGTCATTTTCTTACAATTGCAAAACACTTTCTCAAATGAGCAAAACACATTAGTAAAATGAGTCTGAGGAGGTGAACGGGGTCTTCATTATCCTCAGTATACAGGCGGGAGGGGGGCGACCGCAGGCGACAAACGTCTTATAGGAAATAAGTCAGCTCGAGTCAGACACTTTCTACATAATCTAGTGATGGATAGGCGGTGTTCTCAGTGATGTCACCGCTGATCTCTAGTGTTGGATAGGCGGTGTTCTCAGTGATGTCACTGCTGATCTCTGGTGATGGATAGGCGGTGTTCTCAGTGATGTCACCGCTGATCTCTGGTGATGGATAGGCGGTGTTCTCAGTGATGTCACTGCTGATCTCTGGTGATGGATAGGAGGTGTTCTCAGTGATGTCACCGCTGATCTCTGGTGATGGATAGGAGGTGTTCTCAGTGATGTCACTGCTGATCTCTGGTGATGGATAGGAGGTGTTCTCAGTGATGTCACCGCTGATCTCTGGTGATGGATAGGAGGTGTTCAGTGATGTCACTGCTGATCTCTGGTGATGGATAGGCGGTGTTCTCAGTGATGTCACTGCTGATCTCTGGTGATGGATAGGCGGTGTTCTCAGTGATGTCACCGCTGATCTCTGGTGATGGATAGGAGGTGTTCTCAGTGATGTCACCGCTGATCTCTGGTGATGGATAGGTGGTGTTCTCAGTGATGTCACCGCTGATCTCTGGTGATGGATAGGTGGTGTTCTCAGTGATGTCACTGCTGATCTCTGGTGATGGATAGGAGGTGTTCCCAGTGATGTCACTGCTGATCTCTGGTGATGGATAGGAGGTGTTCTCAGTGATGTCACCGCTGATCTCTGGTGATGGATAGGCGGTGTTCTCAGTGATGTCACTGCTGATCTCTGGTGATGGATAGGTGGTGTTCTCAGTGATGTCACCGCTGATCTCTGGTGATGGATAGGAGGTGTTCTCAGTGATGTCACCGCTGATCTCTGGTGATGGATAGGAGGTGTTCTCAGTGATGTCACCGCTGATCTCTGGAGATGGATAGGCGGTGTTCTCAGTGATGTCACCACTGATCTCTGGTGATGGATAGGCGGTGTTCTCAGTGATGTCACTGCTGATCTCTGGTGATGGATAGGCGGTGTTCTCAGTGATGTCACCGCTGATCTCTGGTGATGGATAGGAGGTGTTCAGTGATGTCACCGCTGATCTCTGGTGATGGATAGGAGGTGTTCTCAGTGATGTCACCGCTGATCTCTGGTGATGGATAGGCGGTGTTCTCAGTGATGTCACTGCTGATCTCTGGTGATGGATAGGAGGTGTTCTCAGTGATGTCATCGCTGATCTCTGGTGATGGATAGGAGGTGTTCTCAGTGATGTCACCGCTGATCTCTGGTGATGGATAGGCGGTGTTCTCAGTGATGTCACTGCTGATCTCTGGTGATGGATAGGAGGTGTTCTCAGTGATGTCACTGCTGATCTCTGGAGATGGATAGGCGGTGTTCTCAGTGATGTCACTGCTGATCTCTGGTGATGGATAGGAGGTGTTCTCAGTGATGTCACTGCTGATCTCTGGTGATGGATAGGCGGAGTTCTCAGTGATGTCACCGCTGATCTCTGGTGATGGATAGGAGGAGTTCTCAGTGATGTCACCGCTGATCTCTGGTGATGGATAGGAGGTGTTCTCAGTGATGTCACTGCTGATCTCTGGTGATGGATGGGAGGTGTTCTCAGTGATGTCACCGCTGATCTCTGGTGATGGATAGGAGGAGTTCTCAGTGATGTCACCGCTGATCTCTGGTGATGGATAGGAGGAGTTCTCAGTGATGTCACTGCTGATCTCTGGTGATGGATAGGAGGTGTTCTCAGTGATGTCACTGCTGATCTCTGGTGATGGATAGGCGGTGTTCTCAGTGATGTCACCGCTGATCTCTGGTGATGGATAGGAGGTGTTCTCAGTGATGTCACCGCTGATCTCTGGTGATGGATAGGAGGTGTTCTCAGTGATGTCACTGCTGATCTCTGGTGATGGATAGGAGGTGTTCTTAGTGATGTCACCGCTGATCTCTGGTGATGGATAGGAGGTGTTCTTAGTGATGTCACTGCTGATCTCTGGTGATGGATGGGAGGTGTTCTCAGTGATGTCACTGCTGATCTCTGGTGATGGATAGGAGGTGTTCTCAGTGATGTCACTGCTGATCTCTGGTGATGGATAGGAGGTGTTCTCAGTGATGTCACTGCTGATCTCTGGTGATGGATAGGAGGTGTTCTTAGTGATGTCACTGCTGATCTCTGGTGATGGATGGGAGGTGTTCTCAGTGATGTCACCGCTGATCTCTGGTGATGGATAGGAGGAGTTCTCAGTGATGTCACCGCTGATCTCTGGTGATGGATAGGAGGAGTTCTCAGTGATGTCACTGCTGATCTCTGGTGATGGATAGGAGGTGTTCTCAGTGATGTCACTGCTGATCTCTGGTGATGGATAGGCGGTGTTCTCAGTGATGTCACCGCTGATCTCTGGTGATGGATAGGAGGTGTTCTCAGTGATGTCACCGCTGATCTCTGGTGATGGATAGGAGGTGTTCTCAGTGATGTCACTGCTGATCTCTGGTGATGGATAGGAGGTGTTCTTAGTGATGTCACTGCTGATCTCTGGTGATGGATAGGCGGTGTTCTCAGTGATGTCACCGCTGATCTCTGGTGATGGATAGGAGGTGTTCTCAGTGATGTCACCGCTGATCTCTGGTGATGGATAGGAGGTGTTCTCAGTGATGTCACCGCTGATCTCTGGTGATGGATAGGAGGTGTTCTCAGTGATATCACTGCTGATCTCAGGTGATGGATAGGCGGTGTTCTCAGTGATGTCACCGCTGATCTCTGGTGATGGATAGGAGGTGTTCTCAGTGATGTCACTGCTGATCTCTGGTGATGGATAGGAGGTGTTCTCAGTGATGTCACCGCTGATCTCTGGTGATGGATAGGAGTGTTCTCAATGATGTCACTGCTGATCTCTGGTGATGGATAGGAGGTGTTCTCAGTGATGTCACTGCTGATCTCTGGTGATGGATAGGCGGTGTTCTCAGTGATGTCACTGCTGATCTCTGGTGATGGATAGGCGGTGTTCTCAGTGATGTCACCGCTGATCTCTGGTGATGGATAGGTGGTGTTCTCAGTGATGTCACCGCTGATCTCTGGTGATGGATAGGAGGTGTTCTCAGTGATGTCACTGCTGATCTCTGGTGATGGATAGGCGGTGTTCTCAGTGATGTCACTGCTGATCTCTGGTGATGGATAGGCGGTGTTCTCAGTGATGTCACCGCTGATCTCTGGTGATGGATAGGTGGTGTTCTCAGTGATGTCACCGCTGATCTCTGGTGATGGATAGGAGGTGTTCTCAGTGATGTCACTGCTGATCTCTGGTGATGGATTGGCGGTGTTCTTAGTGATGTCACCGCTGATCTCTGGTGATGGATAGGAGGTGTTCTCAGTGATGTCACCGCTGATCTCTGGTGATGGATAGGCGGTGTTCTCAGTGATGTCACCGCTGATCTCTGGTGATGGATAGGAGGTGTTCTCAGTGATGTCACCGCTGATCTCTGGTGATGGATAGGAGGTGTTCTCAGTGATATCACTGCTGATCTCTGGAGATGGATAGGTGGTGTTCTCAGTGATGTCACCGCTGATCTCTGGTGATGGATAGGAGGTGTTCTCAGTGATGTCACCGCTGATCTCTGGTGATGGATAGGAGGTGTTCTCAGTGATGTCACTGCTGATCTCTGGTGATGGATAGGAGGTATACTCAGTGATGTCACCGCTGATCTCTGATGATGGTTAGGCGATGTTCTCATCTTTACTGCACATATGTCGTATGTGTCATCATCAGGGTCGTTGCAGCTGTTGAGACCTTGTATGGCACAGTTTAGGGTTATGCGGAGTTGAGGACGCGGTGCAGAGCTCGTTCCCTTCATCTCCGAGCTGGTCCCTACAAGCAGATTTAATCCATGAGAAACATATCAGTCCCCATAAGAGGTGTTCAGCCCTTAAATCATATTACACGGCTGCTGAGACTTTAGGGACAGAAAGTACGTGGAGCTATAGACGAATCTGTGCGATTCATAAGCTGAGCTTGGACTTAGATTGATTTTCACTCTTCGATAGAAATACTGATTCCAGATTTTATCAAAAATGTAAGTCACAAAAAATATTCTAACCTAAACCTAATGTCCAGGAGGATGTCAGAGGCTGATCAAAATAATGAGCCAAAATATAGAAGCGCTGATTCCCACAGGTACATACAGCTCATCAAAAGTGTCTCATTACCAAGGAGCCACACAAGAAACATCTCATGATGGGTAAAACTAGTGAGCCATCTCAAGACTTTTACAACCTTATTGTTACAGAACATAGCGATGGCTTTGGTTACAGAAGAATGTCTAAACTACTGAAGGCTCCTGTGACTGTTGGGGGCCATAATCCAGAAGTAAAAAGATTATAATTTCACCATAAAACGGCCATGACAAGGTGCTCCCCACAAGATTTCACACAGAGGAGTGAAAATAATTATCGGAAGAGTTGTCCAAGAGCCAAGGATCACCTTTGGAGACCTTCAGAAAGACCTGGAATCAGCAGGTACAATGGTTTCACGATAAGTAATGCACTCCCTCTCCATGGCCTGTATGCACGCTCCTGTATGCACGCTCACCACACAAGACTCCATTGCTGGACAAAATGCTGGTTCAAAAGCATTTAAAGGTTATTCCACAGGATTTACTAGAGAATATAGTCTGGTCAGATGAGACTAAAACTGAACTCTTTAGAGGCCGTAATACACACCATGTTTGGAGGCCAAAATGCAAATCATCCCAAAAACACCAAACACTAGTGAAGTGTGGAGGTGGGAATACTATGGTGTGCGGCTGGTTTTCATCATACGGCACTGTCAAACGTCATATAATAGAAGGAAGGACGAATGGACCAATGTACAGAGACATTCCTGATAAAAATCTGCTGCTATCTACCAGGAGGATGAAGAAGAAACGAAGACGGACATTTCAACAAGACAATGATCCCAAACACACAGCCGAGGAGAACATAAATCTGCTAGAATGGCCGAGTCGATCACCGGAGCTGAATCCAATAGAAAATGTCTGGAAGGAAGTAAAGCTCCGAGTTCATAGAAGGAGCCGGGACCTGCAGAATATGAGGAGTGTGTGTGCGGAAGAATAGGCCAAAATTCCACCTGGGCAATGCAGGAGACTAGTATCTCCATACAGGATGTGAGGAGTGTGTGCGGAAGAATGGACCAAAATCCACCTGAGCAATGCAGGCGACTAGTGTCTCCATACAGGATGTGAGGAGTGTGTGCGGAAGAATGGGCCAAAATTCCACCTGGGCAATGCAGGAGACTAGTATCTCCATACAGGATGTGAGGCGTGTGTGTGGAAGAATGGACCAAAATCCACCTGAGCAATGCAGGCGACTAGTGTCTCCATACAGGATGTGAGGAGTGTGTGTGCGCGGAAGAATGGGCCAAAACTGAGCAATGCAGGCGACTAGTATCTCCATACAGGATGTGAGGAGTGTGTGCAGAAGAATGGGCCAAAATCCACCTGAGCAATGCAGGTGACTAGTATCTCCATACAGGATGTGAGGAGTGTGTGTGCGGAAGGATGGAGCAAAATCCACCTGAGCAATTCAGGCGACTAGAGTCTCCATACAGGATGTGAGGAGTGTGTGTGGAAAAATGGACCAAAATCCACCTGAGCAATGCAGGTGACTAGTGTCTCCATACAGGATGTGAGGAGTGTGTGCAGAAGAATGGGCCAAAATCCACCTGAGCAATGCAGGCGACTAGTGTCTCCATACAGGATGTGAGGAGTGTGTGCAGAAGAATGGGCCAAAATCCACCTGAGCAATGCAGGCGACTAGTGTCTCCATACAGGATGTGAGGAGTGTGTGTGCGCGGAAGAATGGGCCAAAACTGAGCAATGCAGGCGACTAGTATCTCCATACAGGATGTGAGGAGTGTGTGCAGAAGAATGGGCCAAAATCCACCTGAGCAATGCAGGTGACTAGTATCTCCATACAGGATGTGAGGAGTGTGTGTGCGGAAGGATGGAGCAAAATCCACCTGAGCAATTCAGGCGACTAGAGTCTCCATACAGGATGTGAGGAGTGTGTGTGGAAAAATGGACCAAAATCCACCTGAGCAATGCAGGTGACTAGTGTCTCCATACAGGATGTGAGGAGTGTGTGCAGAAGAATGGGCCAAAATCCACCTGAGCAATGCAGGCGACTAGTGTCTCCATACAGGATGTGAGGAGAGTGTGGAAGAATGGCCCAAAATCCACCTGAGCAATGCAGGTGACTAGTGTCTCCATACAGGATGTGAGGAGAGTGTGGAAGAATGGCCCAAAATCCACCTGAGCAATGCAGGTGACTAGTGTCTCCATACAGGATGTGAGGAGAGTGTGGAAGAATGGCTCAAAATCCACCTGAGCAATGCAGGAGACTAGTGTCTCCATACAGGATGTGAGGAGTGTGTGTGGAAAAATGGACCAAAATCCACCTGAGCAATGCAGGCGACTAGTGTCTCCATACAGGATGTGAGGAGTGTGCGCGGAAGAATGGGCCAAAATCCACCTGAGCAATGCAGGTGACTAGTATCTCCATACAGGATGTGAGGAGTGTGTGTGCGGAAGGATGGAGCAAAATCCACCTGAGCAATGCAGGCGACTAGAGTCTCCATACAGGATGTGAGGAGTGTGTGTGGAAGAATGGGCCAAAATCCACCTGAGCAATGCAGGGGACTAGTGTCTCCATACAGGATGTGAGGAGTGTGTGGAAAAATGGACCAAAATCCACCTGAGCAATGCAGGTGACTAGTGTCTCCATACAGGATGTGAGGAGTGTGTGCAGAAGAATGGGCCAAAATCCACCTGAGCAATGCAGGCGACTAGTGTCTCCATACAGGATGTGAGGAGAGTGTGGAAGAATGGCCCAAAATCCACCTGAGCAATGCAGGTGACTAGTGTCTCCATACAGGATGTGAGGAGAGTGTGGAAGAATGGCCCAAAATCCACCTGAGCAATGCAGGTGACTAGTGTCTCCATACAGGATGTGAGGAGAGTGTGGAAGAATGGCTCAAAATCCACCTGAGCAATGCAGGAGACTAGTATCTCCATACAGGATGTGAGGCGTGTGTGTGGAAGAATGGACCAAAATCCACCTGAGTAATGCAGGCGACTAGTGTCTCCATACAGGATGTGAGGAGTGTGTGTGCACGGAAGAATGGGCCAAAACTGAGCAATGCAGGCGACTAGTGTCTCCATACAGGATGTGAGGAGTGTGTGCAGAAGAATGGGCCAAAATCCACCTGAGCAATGCAGGTGACTAGTATCTCCATACAGGATGTGAGGAGTGTGTGTGCGGAAGGATGGAGCAAAATCCACCTGAGCAATGCAGGCGACTAGAGTCTCCATACAGGATGTGAGGAGTGTGTGTGGAAAAATGGACCAAAATCCACCTGAGCAATGCAGGTGACTAGTGTCTCCATACAGGATGTGAGGAGTGTGTGCAGAAGAATGGACCAAAATCCACCTGAGCAATGCAGGCGACTAGTGTCTCCATACAGGATGTGAGGAGAGTGTGGAAGAATGGCCCAAAATCCACCTGAGCAATGCAGGTGACTAGTGTCTCCATACAGGATGTGAGGAGAGTGTGGAAGAATGGCCCAAAATCCACCTGAGCAATGCAGGTGACTAGTGTCTCCATACAGGATGTGAGGAGAGTGTGGAAGAATGGCCCAAAATCCACCTGAGCAATGCAGGTGACTAGTGTCTCCATACAGGATGTGAGGAGAGTGTGGAAGAATGGCCCAAAATCCACCTGAGCAATGCAGGTGACTAGTGTCTCCATACAGGATGTGAGGAGTGTGTGTGTGGAAGAATGGGCCAAAATCCACCTGAGCAATGCAGGCAACTAGTGTCTCCATACAGGATGTGAGGAGTGTGTGCGGAAGAATGGGCCAAAATCCACCTGAGCAATGCAGGTGACTAGTGTCTCCATACAGGATGTGAGGAGTGTGTGCAGAAGAATGGGCCAAAATCCACCTGAGCAATGCAGGCGACTAGTGTCTCCATACAGGATGTGAGGAGTGTGTGTTGGAGAATGGGCCAAGATCCACTTGAGCAATGCAGGTGTCTAGTGTCTCCATACAGGATGTGAGGAGTGTGTGGAAGAATGGGCCAAAATCCACCCGAGCAATGCAGGTGACTAGTGTCTCCATACAGGATGTGAGGAGTGTGTGTGTCAGGTTTCCGGGTTTTCCAGTTCTCTGTTGAAAAAGCTTGCCCTCAGTTAACATGGAGTTTACTGTTCTGTTGCCCTACTTCCTGTCCAGCTGCTTAAAAGGCCGCCTCTAAACCTAGTCCAGTGCCTGAGTATACTGCTTGCTGTGTGCTCCTGCTTTGCTGCTGCTAATCCTGTTAGCCTTTGGATCCTCCTAAAGACTACCGACCGACCAACTCTGGACCTTACCCGGTTTCTCAAGTTGTGCCCGGATTCCGTCTGCCATCTTCGGTTAGCACTCTGCCCGGTTCTCTCTGGTTCGTAACCACTCTGGACATTCATCCCGTACGGACACTCCTGGACTTTTACCGTTTGCCCCTTGTGTCCCGGCTGCTGCGCATTTAGGCCTTCCGGGGTGATTGCCGGACAGTCCCTGTATAGGGGTTCGCTCTGGTGGTCTCCCTGGGGGAGTCCGGTGCGTGGTCCCGGGAATTCCCTTCGCTCCGTTTTGGGAAAGTATTGTGTGTATTTGTACTGCTGTGTCTTCCGTTGTGTATCCGTGGTTACATATTATAAAATATCTTGTACCAAGAACTCGTCTCTGATTGTCATTGCCCTACGCTATCGAAATCCTCAGAACATATAATAAGTACTACATTATACTCAGGCCATAGGAGGATTTCACTGGGGCAATGACTGAGACACGAGTAGATCAGCTCTTCTCCATGATTAACTCCTTGCAGCAGGAGATGGAGGTGGTGCAGAATAAACTTAGAGATGTGGAGGCACAGCTGGGCCATGATCACCAGGTACTGGGTCCGGCTATACAGGATTTGCAAGTCAGAGTGGAGGCTCAGGAAGCCGTCCCCACTACGTCCGTATCAACTGCCAGTATGCCTAGGTTACCCCCATTCCGTTTCAATGGTGATCGTAGTCAGTTTCGTGGGTTTGTTAACCAATGTATACTGTTTTTCGATGTACATTCTGATTATTACCGTTCTGACCGGTCAAAAGTGTTATGTATCATCATGTTATTAACCTCACGAGCACTGGCTTGGGCTAATCCCATGATAGAGAATCGGGACATCCGTTTGAATCACCTGGATGACTTTCTGAATGCAATGGCACAAATGTTTGATGATCCGAATCGCCGTGCTACCGCTGAAGCGGCTCTCCTTTCCTTACGTCAGGGAAAGCGGTCTGTCATTGAATACGCCACTGAGTTCAAGAGGTTAGTGGTAGACACCGATTGGGGAAACAATGCCTTATTGTCTGTTTTCAGAAAAGGTTTGTCCGGTACCATCAAGGACGAGTTAGCCCGTTCCGAATCTCCAGGGGATTTTGAACTGTTTCTCCAGCACTGTGTGCGCATTGATACCCGTTTGACGGAACGTAGACAGGAAAAATGGGCAGCTGTAAACCGTGTAAACAATATTGCGTTTCCTTCCAGAGAACCCGCTCTCAGGACGCCACGGGAGGCTGAGGACGTACCTATGCAAGTGGACTCTCTGCAAAAACGAGAGACCAACGAACGTCGTGAACACCGGCTCCGTGAGCGTTTGTGTTTCTATTGCGGTCAATCGGACCATTTCTTGATCGACTGCCCGAAACGTCCAAATCGCCCAAATAAGGTATTGGCAGCCATTGCAGAGTGTGACAACACGGACGCAGAGTCCGATATCTCTGAGGCAAGTGGACACTTGGATGCGGTGTTTCCCTTGACGGTAATGTCTACCTCACCGAAGGACTCAGAGGGGAAATATACCCATTGCTCACTCCCCATTCAGATCCGTTGGGAGGGACAGCTAATTCCTACCTCTGCAATGATAGACTCTGGGGCAGGGGGAAATTTCATGGACTCTTCCTTTGCCAGGAAACACGGTATCCGGACTCAGCAAAGATCTTCACCGGTTACCATGGAGACGGTAGACGGATCTCCGTTAATCTCTGGACCAGTGGATCGGGAAACCGTACCGCTCGAATGCGTGATGAAGCCAGGTCAGCAGGGGACCCTTGTTTTCATGATAATTTCTTCTCCTCATTTTCCGATTATTTTAGGTATTCCGTGGCTACGGTCTACAAATCCCGTCATCGATTGGGAGACCAAAGAAATATCCTTCCCACCGCAGAGTGGTCCGACCATTTGTCCAACTGTTCCGGTTCCAGTAACATCAAATACGGAGGGCACTGTACAGGTACCTGTTTTACCCCCGGTTTACCGTGACTTCGCTGATATATGCGACAAAAGAAAAGCTGATCGGCTTCCCCCGCATAGACCGTATGATTGCCCCATAGACTTACTCCCAGGGGCGGAGATTCCGTTTGGTCATGTCTACCCGTTGGCGGCACCTGAGCTAGAAGCACTAAAAGAGTATATTGATGAAAGCCTAGCCAAGGGATTTATTCGTCCGTCTACCTCACCCGCAGGGGCACCCATCTTTTTCGTGAAAAAGAAGGAGGGGACTCTGAGACCCTGTATTGACTATCGGGAACTGAATAAGATAACCATCCGGAACCGGTATCCGTTACCGTTGATTCCTGAGCTATTGGAGAGGGTCCAACAGGCAAAAATATTCACCAAATTAGACCTCCGTGGGGCATATAATCTGCTTCGTATACGTCCCGGAGACGAGTGGAAGACCGCGTTCCGATGTCGGTACGGACATTTTGAGTACCTAGTGATGCCTTTTGGACTTTGTAACGCTCCCGCGGCATTTCAACATCTAGTTAACGATATTTTTAGGGATATCATGGACCAATTCATGGTGATCTATCTGGACGATATCCTAATCTTTTCTGATTCTTTACAGGAACACCAGGAGCACGTTAAGACCGTACTTACCCGTCTGAGGGAAAACCATCTGTACATTAAACTGGAGAAATGCGAGTTCCACTGCTCACAAATAAAATTCTTAGGTTATGTCATCTCTCCTCAGGGACTGAACATGGAATCTAGCAAGATACAAGCCATTCTCGACTGGCCGGAACCGGGAAACATCAAAGAGGTACAACGCTTTGTCGGTTTTGCCAACTTTTACCGACGCTTTATCCGTAACTTTTCAGAGATTGTTCGTCCCATCACTCTGTTAACCAAAAAAGGACAGAAGTTTGTGTGGTCCGCCCAGGCCCAGGAAGCATTCCATCGTCTCAAGGTATGTTTTACCTCAGCGCCAATATTGGTACATCCGAATCCCGCACTTCCCTTTATCGTGGAGGTTGACGCTTCCGACTATGCATTAGGGGCCATTCTGTCTCAAAGGACCGGGGACAAGAGTCTCTTGCATCCGTGTGCCTTCTTTTCCCGCCGGTTGTCCCCTGCAGAAAGGAACTATGACATTGCGGACAAGGAATTATTGGCGATTATTTCCGCTTTCAAGGAGTGGAGACACCACTTACAGGGAGCCGCATAGCAAGTGATAGTACTCACGGATCATCGTAATCTGGAATTTCTTAAGTCTGCCAGGTGCCTGTCTCCACGGCAAGCCCGTTGGAGCCTATTTCTTAACCAATTCAATTTTATCGTTACATACCGTCCAGGTTCACGTAATGGGAAAGCCGATGCCTTGTCCCGAATCCACGCCGTGGACTCCGTGCCTGGAACCCCGTCTCAGACCGTGTTATCGGATGCCAATTTCGTTGGAGTAATCCAGGACCAGGACTTGTGGAAGGACATCAAGCTGGCCTATGATGGTGACGTATTTCTTGCCGCCCCCCCGAATGATGTAACTCTTGTTCTTCGGAATGGTGTGTGGTTGAGAGAGCGACGCATTTATGTCCCGGAGGCCGTAAGACTTCGGGTTCTCAAGTTGGTTCATGACTCCGTGTTGGCCGGTCATAGGGGGGTACAGAAGACGCAGGAATTTCTGAGCCGGTTTTTCTGGTGGCCTACCTGTTTAAAGGACGTGAAGGACTATGTCCACTCATGTGTGGTTTGTGCCCGGTGCAAGGTCCCTCGTGTGGCTCCTACGGGACTCCTCCAACCGTTACCCGTGCCATCTCGCCCTTGGGGGTCTATCTCCATGGATTTTATTGTGGAGTTGCCAGTCTCAGGCGGGCATAATACCATTTTAGTGGTGGTGGATCGATTGACTAAAGCTGCTCACTTCATTCCGTGTACCGGTCTTCCCTCAGCCGCAGAGACAGTGGATTTGGTTATCCAGAACGTATTCCGATTGCATGGGGTACCAGACGAGATCATCTCCGATCGGGGCGTGCAGTTCACGTCTAGATTCTGGAAGGGGTTTTGTACGGCACTCCAGATTGATGTCTGTTTGTCTTCTGCATACCATCCTCAGACAAATGGGCAAACCGAGCGGACAAATCAAACCCTGGAACAATACCTTCGCTGTTATGTCAGCCATCTCCAAGACGATTGGTTGAAGATGCTTCCGTTGGCGGAGTTCTCCTACAACAACACTCAGAGCAGCTCCACTAAGGTAACGCCCTTTTTCGCTAACCTGGGTTACCATCCGACTATTTTGCCTAGGTCACCGGTTGCGGTTTCGGTGCCAGCGGTGGAGGACAGATTGACAGAAATACGACAAAATCTGGAGGTTCTAAAGGACACCGTGGCTACGGCCCAGGAGCGTTACAAGAGGTCGGCAGACACTCACCGGAAACCGGCACCCATGTACAAGGTAGGGGACTCTGTATGGTTATCCACCAAAAACCTGAGATTGGGTGTTCCTTCACAGAAGCTGGGACAAAAATTCATCGGTCCGTTTAAGATCACCGGGATCGTGAGCCCTGTGGCCTGTCGGCTACGGTTACCGCACCATCTAAAGGTACACCCGGTCTTTCATGTGTCTCTCCTCAAACCCGTTTCCCCTAATACGTTTCATGGTCGTGTTGTGCCTCCTCCTCCGCCTGTGATGGTCGACGGCGAGGAGCAGTTCGTGGTTGAGGACATTATTGACTCCCGGCTCCATCGTCGTCGGCTTCAGTATCTGGTACGTTGGCAGGGGTACGCCCCCGAGGACGATTCCTGGGAACCGGTGGGTAACATTCGGGCACCCCGGAAGATTGCTTAGTTTCATCGACGTTTCCCGGACAAGCCAGGTCCTGATCCGTCCTGAGGCCGTCTCTGGGGGGGGGGGGAGTAATGTCAGGTTTCCGGGTTTTCCAGTTCTCTGTTGAAAAAGCTTGCCCTCAGTTAACATGGAGTTTACTGTTCTGTTGCCCTACTTCCTGTCCAGCTGCTTAAAAGGCCGCCTCTAAACCTAGTCCAGTGCCTGAGTATACTGCTTGCTGTGTGCTCCTGCTTTGCTGCTGCTAATCCTGTTAGCCTTTGGATCCTCCTAAAGACTACCGACCGACCGACTCTGGACCTTACCCGGTTTCTCAAGTTGTGCCCGGATTCCGTCTGCCATCTTCGGTTAGCACTCTGCCCGGTTCTCTCTGGTTCGTAACCACTCTGGACATTCATCCCGTACGGACACTCCTGGACTTTTACCGTTTGCCCCTTGTGTCCCGGCTGCTGCGCATTTAGGCCTTCCGGGGTGATTGCCGGACAGTCCCTGTATAGGGGTTCGCTCTGGTGGTCTCCCTGGGGGAGTCCGGTGCGTGGTCCCGGGAATTCCCTTCGCTCCGTTTTGGGAAAGTATTGTGTGTATTTGTACTGCTGTGTCTTCCGTTGTGTATCCGTGGTTACATATTATAAAATATCTTGTACCAAGAACTCGTCTCTGATTGTCATTGCCCTACGCTATCGAAATCCTCAGAACATATAATAAGTATTACAGTGTGTGGAAGAATGGGCCAAAATCCACCTGAGCAATGCAGGCGACTAGAGTCTCCATACAGGATGTGAGGAGTGTGTGCGGAAGAATGGCTCAAAATCCACCTGAGCAATGCAGGTGACTAGTGTCTCCATACAGGATGTGAGGAGTGTGTGCAGAAGAATGGGCCAAAATCCACCTGAGCAATGCAGGCGACTAGTGTCTCCATACAGGATGTGAGGAGTGTGTGTTGGAGAATGGGCCAAGATCCACTTGAGCAATGCAGGTGTCTAGTGTCTCCATACAGGATGTGAGGAGTGTGTGTGGAAGAATGGGCCAAAATCCACCTGAGCAATGCAGGTGACTAGTGTCTCCATACAGGATGTGAGGAGTGTGTGTGGAAGAATGGGCCAAAATCCACCTGAGCAATGCAGGCGACTAGTGTCTCCATACAGGATGTGAGGAGTGTGTGCGGAAGAATGGGCCAAAATCCACCTGGGCAATGCAGGTGACCAGTGTCTCCATACAGGATGTGAGGAGTGTGTGCGGAAGGATGGGCCAAAATCCACACGAGCAATGCAGGCGACTAGTGTCTCCATGCAGGATGTGAGGCGTTTGTGTGGAAGAATGGGCCAAAATCCACCTGAGCAATGCAGGTGACTAGTGTCTCCATACAGGATGTGAGGAGTGTGTGTGGAAGAATGGGCCAAAATCCACCTGAGCAATGCAGGTGACCAGTGTCTCCATACAGGAGGCGTCTGGAGCTTCATCACCAACAAAGAAGAAGTATTAAATACATTTCAGTAATGTGTTCAATACTTTTCCCTGGGTCATTTTTCTGTTCTACACATAATTTATGGTTCAATTTGATCTGTGCTGTCGGGGGCTTTGGCAGTTCGGAGCTTGGTGCGGATCTTCATCCCTTTAATAAGACATTGACGTTGTAGGATCCGGACCCTCAGTGTGGCTTTAGTTTCCAGGCAGGGATGAGTTGCGGGCAGTTTCGCCCTCGGAGGCTGCGCCCCTGTGATAGAATGTACAATGCGCCTCCGTCCATTAAGGCCCGGTCTCCTGGCGGTTGAGTGGTCCGACCATCCGCTGTAGGTTTTCTTTTTATAATTATTATGCTGAGAACCTTTTCCTGCACATTCCAGGACCCGGCCGATGACTCACGAATCCACATGAATGAGGCTTTTGTGCAAGGCCGATGGTAAAAAATAAAATATAGCAGAATTAACCCATATTGTACATAATTATATTAAATGCTGTAATAATGGCGGGAGGCTGGGGAGCACCGGCACCCCGCCACTCATCTCTCTGATAATGAAGCACAAGGTGCTGGACACATACTGTCGCCATACCCTGGGGCAGCGGCCCACCAGCCGACATCACGCTGATTGACAACCGGCTCCCCCAGTTAGGTCGTGGAATGTCGGCTGAGCGGATGAGAAGTCGCCAGTCTACTGATGAAGCATTATATCGCCTGCAGGAGCCGTCTGTGCTGGTGGTGAGGTAGGTGACCACTATGTGCCTAGTAGGGCTTGGGCACATTTAAAAAAAAAAGTCCTGGAAATTGCCTTTAAGTGTTGGGACCAGTCCACCCTGGGCGGGGTCAGCTGACAGGGAAAGGATGGTTCATTCTGAAGGAGTCAGTGAAGGCCGAGGTTGCATGCAGAGGGTGGTTTGTGGCAATAGAGCTAAGGAGACAGAAGGCGAGATAGCAGGATCCTGGAGAGAGGCCGGAGACAGCGGGTGTGAACAGCGCTGTAACTAGAGGCCAATGAAGGGACCCCTGATGATAGGAGCTGGAGGACGGGACCCCAACATCCAGGCCTCTCAACCGTCAAGGTGCCGGGTTATCCTCTACTAGCGGGTGACATAGTCCGCTGACCGAGCAGTGTCCCGATAGGAGTGAAAAGCTTTTCTCCAGTCATAATGGGACCCCCGAGAGACCGGACGTGGGACTGCAGAGGGGGAAGGTGACCGTGACGATGTACGGTAATGCTGGGCTGGGACTTCCAAAGGGAAGAGGGACAGTGTCTGATAATGACGAGCAAAACTGGAACGTGGTGGACGATCTGTGCCGCTACCCGGAGCGAAATAGTGTGAACGAGAACGAACCGAAGAGCAAAGAGGTGTGCCGTGAAGTGCAGAGTGCTCGTGTGCACCTGCGTCGTCCCAGCCGTAAAATGTAGCCTGCAGGGGTCGCAACCTACACTGCAAAAGTCCACACACCCCGCTAGGACCATAGGCAGAATGTGGCCTACAGGGGTCCCAGCTCACACTGCGAAAGTCCACATGCTTTGCCGGGACCAGAGGCAGAATGCAACTTGCAGAAGTTCCAACTAAGACTGCAAAAATCCACACACCCTGCCAGGACCAGAGGCAGATTGTGGCATGCAGGGGTCCCAGCCCACACTGCAAAAGTCCATACACCCTGCCAGGACCAGAGGCAGAATGCGGCATGCAGAAGTCCCAGCCCACACTGCCAAAGTCCACAGACCCTGCCAGGACCAGAGGCAGAATGCGGCATGCAGAGGTCCCAGCCCACACTGCGAAAGTCCATACACCCTATCGGGACCAGAGGCAGAATGTGGCCTGCAGGGGTCCTAGCCCACACTGCGAAAGTCCACACACCCCACAAGGACCAGGTAATTCACATAGTGTTTCAGGGTATCCTGAGTCATCCCCCGCCCACAATTATTGCCCCGCGCTGTGTTTCATCTTGTTTATGATTTTTTTTGGTTTCCTTATTATTTTTTGCTGTCCAGACCTTTTAGCCTAATTAATCATTTACGACTTTTTGGAATGTAGAAAAATTTGTGCCCAATTTTTCTCCAGTCCCAAAGTAAAGTATAAAACTCGTCTTTATTTGTGCGCGGATCACTTATGTGCAACTTTTTAAAAGGTCATACGACGACTTTTACCTTTTTTTTGTATTGTTGGAGCAAAAACACGAGAAGAAAAATGATCGTCTTTGATTTTAACCAAAATTCATCAACCCTTGTTGACCAAATTCTTTGAAATAGAACAACAAAACAACAACAAAACAACAACAAAACAACAACAATAATAACCCTAGCAACAATAAAAACAATAATAACAACAATAAAAACAATAATAACAATAAAAACAACAACAACAATGACAATAACAATAATAACTATAAAAATAACAACAATAAAAACAAGAAAAACAACAATAAAAACAATAACAACAACAATGACAATAATAACAATAAATACAATGACAAACAATAATAACAACAAGAAAAACAACAATAAAAACAATAATAATAAAAACAATAACAACAATGACAATAATAATAAAAATAATAACAATTAAAACAATAATAACAATAAAAACAATAACAAAAACAATGACAAACAACAATAACAATAAAAATAATAACAAAAACAATAACAACAAAAACAATAACAACAACAACAATGACAATAACAAAACAATAACAATAATAAACAATAAATAATATAAATAATAATATAAAAAATATAAATAATAAACAAAAAAATAATGATAACAACAACACATATCATGGAACAAACAAGAAAAGTAATAAAACAAGCGATTAATCCAAGTGTATAAGAAATAGAAAACAACAACAACAATAACAATAATATAAACAATAATAACAATAAAACAATAATATAAACAATGATAACAACAACAATAATAACAATAACATTAATACCACGGAACAAAAAAGAAAAGTTAGATAACAAGTGACGAGCCCAAGTCTATGAGAAAGTTAAAGAACATTTCATTCTACAACATTTAAACCCATGTTCCTAGGTTGCAGTTTAGAAAAACCTTGTCTGTGCTCACCCTCCCCAGGTCCATCGCTGAGTCTACGCCGCTGCTCTTAGTGTCTGTCATTGTCAGCAGCGATGACGTCACTTCCACGTCAGCCAATCAGTGAGCTCAGCAGCTCGTGCCGTCCACTCAGTTATTGGCTGCAGCGCTGACATCACAACAAACGTCAGTAGCCACGATGGAGACTCGGACCTGGGGAGGGTGAGCAAAGGACAGGTTTTTTGTTTTTGTTTGGGGACAGCGATTTTTTTGAAACCTTAGAACCCCCTTTAAGTCGTTTTTGTAAACACCAGTATACGGAAGGCGCTAACAATTCTCTGTAATTTGCCATTTTTGGGATGTGGCGCTCGTCTGGGCCTCGTCTGGGTGCGTTTTTTTTCAGTCTGGAAATAAAGGATAAGATGAATGGACAGAACCTCTTGGAGCGATCACATCTGTCTCCTCCAACCCCCCAAAATGTGCACAGGGGCCATCCTGGAACCGGACCCTACCGGACTGTCACAGGGCAGCCTAACGTCTCCTCGTCCTCAACCCAAAACCCCCAGAACAAGCAGCAGCCCGCACAACGCCTTTCCCAGCATGCACCGGGCCTCGCGCAAGCCGTGGGTTAAATTTTAACTAATTTCACATGGTTTTGTGAACTTTGTCTGACATCTGCAGGCATGCAAATTCTGTCATCAGGTTACACTTAAAGAATCGCCGTCCGTGGACGACTCCACAATCCTCACTTTGAACCAATTAAACACATCTCTCCGGACCTGGGGGGGAGGGGAGCAGCACATTTGTAGAAAATAAAAGACTTTACAGTGAAAATCTGGGTGTAGCTTAAACGGATGAATCCGTTCCTGCTGATCTGACTATGGTTCTGTAGAATTGTAGAACTATGGTGTGGCCCCCGGTGGCATCATCAGTGGCCGATGGGCCCTGGTGCAAAATATGGACCTTGCCCCCCCCCTGCATGTTGGTCACATGTATGGGCCCTTATAATGATCTATATCCTATAAAGACATAAGGTGTGCCCCCATCCTGGTATATATGTCCCCCATCCTGATATATATGTCCCCCATCCTGGTATATATGTCCCCCATCCTGATATATATGTCCCCATCCTGGTATATATGTCCCCCATCCTGATATATATGTCACCATTCTGATATATATGTCCCCTTCCAGGTATAAATGTCCCCCATTCTGATGTATACTGTTGAAACCCTTAGTTTCCCTCTGCTCTCTATAAAGACACATCTGCAGGTTTTCCCCTCCACTCTCTATAAAGACACATCTGCAGGTTTACCCCTCCCTCTCTATATAGACACATTTGCAGGTTTGTCCCTCCGCTCTCTATACAGACACATCTGCACGTTTTTTTCCTCCGCTCTCTATAAAGAGACATCTGCAGGTTTGTCCCTCCGCTCTCTATACAGACACATCTGCAGGTTTTTTCCTCCGCTCTCTATACAGACACATCTGCAGGGTTTTTCCTCCGCTCTCTATATAGACACATCTGCAAGTTTTTCCCTCCGCTCTCTATAAAGACACATTTGCAGGTTTTTCCCTCCGTTCTCTATAAGGACACATCTGCAGGATTTTCCCTCTCCTCTATAAAGATACATCTGCAGGTTTTTCCCTCCGCTCTCTATACAGACACATCTCTACCGTTTTTTTCCTCCACTCTCTATAAAGACACATCTGCAGGTTTTTCTCCCGTTTTCGGTCAATTAGGAACCAAAATTATTTATATTTGCCAAATGCCAAAATAATGAGAGAAGAGAATGTTTTAAGGCATTTGTATTACTAAGGTCAGAAGTTTCCATACAGTAAGAGTACTATGCCTTTAAACAATATGGGACGACCCATATGATGATGTCATGTCTTTGGAAGCGTCTGATAGGTTTAATGGCAACATCTGAGTTAATTCGAGACACACCTGTGGATGTATTGTAATGCACACCTGAAACACACGGCTTCTTTGTGGAGCATCATGGGAAAGTCAAAAGAAATCATCAAGATCCCAGGAAGAGAATTGTGGACTTGCACAAGTCTGGTTCATCCTTGGGTGCAACTTCCAGATACCTGAAGGTGCCTCGTTCATCTGTACAAACAATTATACACAAGTACAGACAAGATGGGAATGTGCAGCCATCATACCGCTCAGGAAGGAGACGGGTTCTGTGCACCAGAGATGAACATGCCTTGGTGAGACATGTGCATATCAACCAACGAACGAAAGCAAAAGACCTTGTGAAGATGCTGGCGGAAGCTGGTAAGATTGTGTCGTTATTAGTCCTGGGTGGACTCGCAGATAACCGGAACCAGCGGACCTAACTGGATTTAAAAAAAAATCCAGTTCTGGCCCAGGATTGATCCTGGATATCTGGCTAGATGCCAGGTCCCCATATAAGTCTATGGGGACCAGAATATGGCAATTAAAAATGGTGGTAAAAGGAGTAGAGGAATAGGAGCAAGCGCACTATACTTACCGAGGCTCCAGCACGGCCTTAACTGCTCCTGCAGCCGCTCATTCACTTCCGGGGCCACGCATTAGCCTTCATGCATATGCACTGCTTTCCCTGCCCACCTGCACTTCCAGCATCTGTGGTAGGTTACAGTCAGACACCCCCCCCCAGCCTGTGTGAATGCACCCGACTGCTTCCAGTCACAGATTATACGTGCGTCTATCGTGGTATAAAAATAAATAAAATATTTGGTGTAGGGTGCCCCCATATTATGATACCCAGCACAGATAAAGCCCACGGTTGCAGCCCCCATCCATGCGCTTATCTTCCCTGTGTATCAAAATAGGAGGAACCGCATGTGGCTTTTTTTTTAAAAAAAAAAAAAAAATAATTTTAAAAACCAACGTGTGGTCCCCCAATTTTAATACCTAGCCATGATAAATCCGACAGCTGGGGGCTGGTATTCTCAGGCTGGGAAGACCCATGCTTATTGGTCCCCCCAGCCTAAAAATAGCAGCCTGCAGCTGCCCAGGATTGTTGCATTCATTAGATTTGACAATCGCAGCACTTTACTCGGCTCTTCCCGATTGCCCTTGTATGGTGGCAATTGGGGTAATATAAGAGGTTAATGGCAGCCCACAGCTGCCACTAAGCCCTAGATTAGTAATGAGAGTCTATGAGACCCCCCCCATTACTAATCTATAACTGAAAGTAAATAAATACAAACACCGAAAAAATCCTTTATTTGGAATAAAAGACAAAAAAAACACCCTCTTTCACCACTTTATTAACCCCCAAAGCACCCCTGCAGGTCCGACGTAATCCAAACAAGGTCCCACGACGATTCCAGCATGCTGAAATTGGATGCATAAATTGGATGAGACTCACTAGTGCAAGTCGATGGGTGCGAGAGAAAAAATAGTCGGCACATGGACCATACTTGTGGTATCTGTCGCCATGTTGGAACTTTGGCAGCCCAGAATCTGGGGCACGCAGGACCAGATTGGGGGTCTGCATTAACAGCTCGGTGTCTGATCTATTCAATGTCGCAAGAGAATTGAAGCGTTTCAGCCCGTGAAGCAGCTGTGCACTGCGGACCGCGGCAAAAAGTGGCACCGTCTAATAAACTGTGATTTGAAAATGTGAAGGACGGGCTGATTTCATTTTTTTTTTGGTTTAATGGACTTTTCTATAGCCTGAGAAAAACCCATATTGACCCCCCCCTCATGCACACGCACATTCACTAAACTGCCCCCAGACCGTGGCCACATGCGCGCAGCTGTGCAGAGGCGCCGCACCCCAATGCATGACAACTGCGGGATGCACAAAGCAAATCATATTATCCAATAAAGGCTGCAGACCCTCCCGTCCCTCGTGCACCGCCGCCGCGTGTTGGGTAAATACAGAGCTCAGTAATTAGAGGGAAAAAAATCCCTGCAGAGATTTACATCTGGAACACAAGCGAGACGGCTGCTCGGTGTGCGCGGGGGGAGACGCAGAAAATAATCACCACCTCATTAGCAATGCATATTGCCGCCATTGTCTCATACCGTCATCTAACCAAAGGCTGCAAAAAATGCTGCTCCACCAGTGGTGCATGTTACAGCCAGTGTGCATGGGGCTATCAAACCCCCTGCATTATGCGAGACCCTGCTTCCGCCATGTAGGTGAATAAATCAAGCTAATAAGGGGCACGCCAATGGGGCCATCCAACAAGGAGGATGGAGATGCGAAAAATGTAGTACTAGTTATCACCACCAGGTGGCAGCACAAGAATGTCCTCCGTCCATGTACTGTAGTTTGGTAATTATTGCAGACAGGATTGATATATACCATGAGATCCTGGAACATGAAGCTTCCCTAACAAATACCCAGATACAACCGTGGAAATTGGCCACCATCTTCCCAATGCAAGATGGAGGGCCTAAGGGGCAAAATGTGTAATATGCTCCATCATGGGGATGCAAAGGTCACCTCTGGAGGACATGTCCATTTCTGGAATGAGAATGCCACCTATGAAGGAGAGGATTACCTCTGGAGGAGAGATACACCTCTGGAGGAGAGAGCCACCTCTGGAGAAGAAGGCCTCCTCTGAAGGACAGGGTCATCTGTGGTGGAGAGGGTCAACTCTGGAGAACATGGCTGTCTCTTGAGGACAGAGCCACCTCTGGAGGACAGAGCCACCTCTGGAGGAGAAATTTACCTCTGGTGGAGAGGGCCACCTCTGGAGAACTGGGTCACCTCTGAAGAAGAGATCCACCTCTGGTGGGCAGGGCCACCTCTGCAGGAGAGATCCACCTCTGGAAGATAGGACCACCTCTGGAGGAGAGGTCCACCTCTGGAGGAGAGGTCCACCTCTTGAGGAGAGGGCTACCTCTGGAGGACAGGACCACCTCTGGAGAAGAGGGTCAACTCTTCAGGACAGGGCCACCTCTAGAGAACAATGCCACCTCTGGAGGACAGGGCCACCTCTGGAGGAGAGGACCAGTTCTGGAGGACAGGAAAACCTCTGGAGAATAGGGCCACTTCTGGAGGAGAGGACAACCTCTGGAGGACAGGGCCACTTCTGGAGGACAGGGACACTTCTGGAGGACAGGCCACCTCCGGAAGACAGAGTCACCTCTGGAGGAGAGGACCACCTCTGGAGGATAGGGCCACCTCTGGAGGACTGGGCCCCTTCTGGATGACAGGGCCACCTCTGAAGGACATAGCTGCTTATGGAGGACAGGGCCACTTCTGGAGGAGAGATCCACCTCTGGTGGACAGGGCCACCTCTGGAGGACTGGGCCCCTTCTGGATGACAGGGCCACCTCTGAAGGACATAGCTGCTTATGGAGGACAGGGCCACCTCTGGAGGACAAAACCACCTCTCCAGGAGAGGGCCACCTCTGGAGGACATGGCTGCTTCTGGAGCACAAGACCACCTATGGAGGACAGAGCCATCTCTGCAGGAGAGGATCACCTCTGGGGGACATGGCTGACTTTGGAGCACAGGACCATCTCTGGAGGACAGGGCCACCTCTGGAGGACAGGGCCACCTCTGGAGTACAGGGAAACCTCTCGAGGAGAAGGTCACCTCTGTAGAGCAAGCCAACCTCTGGAGGACAGGGCCACCTCTGGAGGAGAGGACCACTTCTGGAGGACAGGAAAACCTCTGGAGAATAGGGCCACTTCTGGAGGAGAGGACAACCTCTGGAGGACAGGGCCACTTCTGGAGGACAGGGACACTTCTGGAGGACAGGCCACCTCCGGAAGACAAAGTCACCTCTGGAGGAGAGGACCACCTCTGGAGGATAGGGCCACCTCTGGAAGACAGGGCCACTTCTGGAGGAGAGATCCACCTCTGGAGGACAGGGCCACCTCTGGAGGACTGGGCCCCTTCTGGATGACAGGGCCACCTCTGAAGGACATAGCTGCTTATGGAGGACAGGGTCACCTCTGGAGGACAAAACCACCTCTCGAGGAGAGGGCCACCTCTGGAGGACATGGCTGCTTCTGGAGCACAAGACCACCTATGGAGGACAGAGCCATCTCTGCAGGAGAGGATCACCTCTGGGGGACATGGCTGACTTTGGAGCACAGGACCACCTCTGGAGCACAGGACCATCTCTGGAGGACAGGGCCACCTCTGGAGGACAGGGCTACCTCTGGAGTACAGGGAAACCTCTCGAGGAGAAGGTCACCTCTGTAGAGCAAGCCAACCTCTGAAGGACAGGTCCACCTCTGGAGGAGAAATCCACCTCTGGAGGAAAGGACCACCTCTGTAGGAGAAATCCACCTCTGGTGCACAGGACCACCTCTGGAGGACAGGACCACCCCTGGAAGGCAGTACTATCTCTGGAGGACAGGAACACCTCTGGAGGACAGGACCGCCTCTGGAAGACAGTACCACCTCTGGAGGACAAGACCACCTCTGGAGGACAGGACCACCTCTGGAGGACAGGACCACCTCTGGAAGACAGGACCACCTCTGGAGGACAGGACCACCTCTGGAGGACAGGACCACCTCTGGAGGAGAGGCGGGTTGCTCGGCTGATGTTGACCTCCTCTTGGAGCATTGTCAGGATACCGCTCTACAGAAGTGCCCGGTAGGCCGAGCGTTGCTACCATCGGATATGTTGTGCAATTGTTGTGTTTGCAGTTTGCTTTTCTCCATTTGCTGTTCTTATCTGCACCAGGAATATAATTATACATAAGTACCCACAAATAGTGCTACTACTAATAGCGTAATAAAAAAGGACAGCTGTTGTTGAAATGCAGAAGAGATTCGGGAAGAGTTTGTGCATATTGTCTAATTGTCTAAATTATCAGCTCCAGGCAAATTGAGTATGGAGGGAGGGAGGAGAGCGGAGCGATCGCAGAGACCCTCCAAGCCCACTGAATCTTCATCTAATTAGTTAAAGAGGGGAGGGTGGAAGGCGATGACTTAAAAGCGAGATCTGAGGAGCAGATGCACGACACGCCGGTTGTATTTTTTCTTTTCTTTCGATAGCAAATTTCTTCTGCATAGCAACACCCGAAGAAGGGGACGAAATCAGGGGGCCAGGTCCCCTCCATTCATCCAGCCGGTCCCAAAACAAGCAGCAGAACAAAGGGGGAAAGATCATTTTTCAAGTGTCCTCCCCCCTTTACCCCCTTTTATATCAATCCCAAGAGCCTCCATGTGTCTTGTGCCATCGTCATAGCTCACAATAGACCCAATCTGGGAATGCGGCATCTTCTGAGCACTGTCACAGCACCGGGCGGGGGAGGCGTGAATACTTCACCCTTCTTGTAATTCTTTGGGGGTCTCTTTTTATTTTTTGCAATTCTTCTAAAGATGTCAGATCCAATTCTTTATCAAAAATGTAGTTTTAACTCAACCCAAAGTCTCAGGAGCAGACACTTCACCTGGACACCGGGACATTGGGTGGTGGGCCCTTGGTTGCTGGGACCTCGGGTGCTGGGACCATGGGTGAAGGACCTCGGGTGGTGGGACCTTGGGTTGTGGGACATCAGGTGGTGGGACCTTGGGTGGTGGGACCTTGGGTGGTGGGACCTCGGGTGCATGGACCTCAGGTAGTGAGACCTTGGATGGTGGGACCTCAGGTGGTGGGACCTTGGGTGGTGGGACCTCAGGTGCCGGGACCTTTGGTGCTAGGACATCAGGTGCTGGAACCTCGGGTGGTGGGACCTCGGGTGCCAGGACCTTCGGTGCTGGGACCTCGGGTGCTGGGACCTTAGGTGGTGGAACCTCGGGTGGTGGGTCTCGTCTTCTACTGTCCCATTGATTTTCTCCGCCATATTCCAGGACGGGTGTGACACGGCGGCGCCAGTACCTGAAGATCAATAGAAAAGCACTTTATTCTTAAAAGAAAACCATCTCCCCCTCAGAGACAATGATGTGACTCCTCCAGGATTGGGTCTTGGTCTTCAGATCACCTGAGGTTACCGCAGCCCGAGGCCTCTGAATCTCGGCGTCACCGTCACTCCTGTCAGCCATCTGACAACCACTCCCCAAGGATTAGGCAGAAAAATCAAAGCTCTTAATAGTCAAGGAGAACTTTACAAGCACAGGGGTGTGAAAACTAACAACATGAGAAAGTCCTACGGCCATACCCGACAGGTCAATCAGGGTCACCAGAAGAGCTGACAATCTAGACTGTACCGACAGCTATTTCCATGGAAACTCCGAGATGGCAAAAGCATGATTAGTCCGGATGTGATCCCATACTGGAGGGAAAGCGTCTGAGTACAACTATTGGAGCCTGTGACTGCGGCATCCATGACCTACACGGTGACAGCGGCATCCATGACTTACATGGTGACAGCTTCATCCATGACCCACACGGTGACAGTGGCATCCATATCCAACACGGTGACAGCAGTATCAAAGATCTACATGGTGACATGGCATCCATGACCTACATGGTGACAGCGGTATCCATGACCTACACGGTGACAGCAGTATTCATGGCCTACACGGTGACAGCAGTATCCATGGCGTACACCATGACTGTAGCATCCATGACCCACATGGTGACAACAACTTCCATGACCCACTTGGTGACAGTGGCATCCATAACCCACACAGTGACTGGGCCATCCATGACCCACAGATGATGACATCGGCATCCATGACCGGCACGGTGACAGCGGCATCCATGACCTATACGGTTATCTTATCTGCACACAGCCTCACAGTATTTGAGCTCCTTTCCCAGGGCGCCCCCACAGTGAGGCTCAGTGCAGGGTTTTACATTATTGTGGCCTCACAGCAGTTGCGCTCCCTTTCCCCAGGGCACCCCCACAGTGAGGCTCAGTGTAGGGTTGTCCATTATCATCGTCCCGCAGTATTTGGGCTCCCTTTCCCCGGGCACCCCACAGTGAGGCTCAGTGTAGGGTTGTCCATTATCATGGTCCCGCAGTATTTGGGCTCCCTTTCCCCGGGCACCCCACAGTGAGGCTCAGTGCAGGGTTGTACATTATCGTGACCACACAGTATTTGGGCTCCCTTTCCCCGGGCGCCCCCACAGTGAGGCTCAGTGCAGGGTTGTCCATTATTGTGACCTCACAGTATTTGGGCTCCCTTTTCCCGGGTGCCCCCACAGTGAGGCTCAGTGTAGGGTTGTCCATTATCGTGGGCTCGCAGTATTTGGGCTGCCTTTTCCCGGGCGCCCCCACAGAGAGGCTCAGTGTAGGGTTGTCCATTATTGTGGGCTCGCAGTATTTGGGCTCCCTTTCCCCGGGCGCCCCCACAGTGAGGCTCAGTGCAGGGTTGTCCATTATCGTGACCTAGCAGTATTTAGCCTTCCTTTCCTCGGGCGCCCCCACAGTGAGGCTCAGTTCAGGGTTGTCTATTATCGTGGTCCCCCAATATTTGGGCTTCCTTTCCCCGGGAGCGCACACAGTGAGGCTCAGTGTAGGGTTGTCCATTATCGTGGGCTCGCAGTATTTGGGCGCCCTTTCCCCGGGAGCGCACACAGTGAGGCTCAGTGCAGGGTTGTCCATTATCGTGGGCTCGCAGTATTTGGGCTCCCTTTCCCCGGATGCCCCCACAGTGAGGCTCAGTGCAGGGTTGTCCATTATCGTTGCCTCGCAGTATTTGTGCTCCCTTTCATTGGGCGCCCCCACAGAGAGGCTCAGTGTAGGGTTGTCCATTATCGTGGTCCCGCAGTATTTGGGCTCCCTTTCCCCGGATGTCCCCAACAGTGAGGCTCAGTGCAGGGTTGTCCATTATCGTGGTCCCGCAGTATTTGGGCTCCCTTTCCCCGGATGCCCCCACAGTGAGGCTCAGTGCAGGGTTGTCCATTATCGTGGTCCCGCAGTATTTGGGCTCCCTTTCCCCGGATGCCCCCACAGTGAGGCTCAGTGCAGGGTTGTCCATTATCGTGGTCCCGCAGTATTTGGGCTCCCTTTCCCCGGGCACCCCCACAGTGAGGCTCAATGCAGGGTTGTCTATTATCGTGGTCCCGCAGTATTTGGGCTCCCTTTCCCCGGGCACCCCACAGTGAGGCTCAGTGCAGGGTTGTCTATTATCGTGGTCCCGCAGTATTTGGGCTCCCTTTCCCCGGGCACCCCACAGTGAGGCTCAGTGTAGGGTTGTCCATTATCGTGACCTCGCAATATTTGGACTCCCTTTCCCCGGATGCCCCCACAGTGAGGCTCAGTGTAGGGTTGTCCATTATCGTGGGCTCGCAGTATTTGGGCTCCCTTTTCCCGGATGGCCCCACAGTGAGGCTCAGTGCAGGGTTGTCCATTATCGTGGTCCCGCAGTATTTGGGCTCCCTTTCCCCGGGCGCCCCCACAGTGAGGCTTAGTGCAGGGTTGTCCATTATCGTGGCCTCGCAGTATTTGGGCTCCCTTTCCCCGGATGCCCCCACAGTGAGGCTCAGTGCAGGGTTGTCCATTATCTTGGCCTTGCAGTATTTGGGCTCCCTTTTCCCTGGGCGCCCCCACAGTGAGGCTCAGTGCAGGGTTGTCCATTATCGTGGCCTCGCAGTATTTAGGCTCCCTTTCCCCGGATGCCCCCACAGTGAGGCTCAGTGCAGGGTTGTCCATTATCGTGGCCTCACAGTATTTGGGCTCCCTTTCACCGGGCGCCCCCACAGTGAGGCTCAGTGTAGGGTTGTCCATTATCGTGGCCTCGCAGTATTTAGGCTCCCTTTCCCCGGATGCCCCCACAGTGAGGCTCAGTGCAGGGTTGTCCATTATCGTTGCCTTGCAGTATTTAGGCTCCCTTTCACCGGGCGCCCCCACAGTGAGGCTCAGTGCAGGGTTGTCCATTATCGTGGTCTCGCAGAATTTGGGCTCCCTTTCCCCGGGCGCCCACAGTGAGGCAGAGGCAGCCGTTTTGTGTTGCCTCCATGTGAAGCATTTATCCATCAAGTCCACATCATTTGCGGCTGTCACACGACTACTGATAAATAGAAGCTTTTGTCCTGGTCTTAGCTTGGTCTTCACACCAGGCCGGACCCCCTGCATGAAGCCGAGGGTTCTGTGTAATGATGGAAGTGGCCCGCCATTGGTGCTCCATGACAGTGCCCGGCTGACCCGGCTCTGACCCTGCACTGATGCCTTCAGAGCTGCTCATCCCTGCGGTACAAGATGAGAAAATAAAGGAGCCGCATTGAGATGGGCTTGATAGGACGGAGGAGCGCGGCTCTGGAGTAATCATTAACCATTGCGAAGTGCGGAGAGATAATGCATCTAATGCAAAATTCGATGGAAAGTGTCATCCGTCAGCGTCCATTGTTCTGCCACACAAAGGAACGTATTTTGGGTCTGTGTTTGGTTGAGATGTGGCGGAGCATCGCCTATTATTAGAATCAGCCCCATCGTGAGCGCCAGCCATTGTGAGAAGCTTTCTGCACTGCATTGGGGGGTCCCTCACTCCGGACTCCCCTCATCGCCAGGGTTGGCACCATTCTGTGGGACTGGGCTCAAGCATCATGTGGATCTATCCGGTTCCTGCATTTCGTGATATGATCTGATTGTGGCAGAGGGGGAAAAAGGGAGAGCGGACCCTAGAGACACCTCCGACGATGGAGGACCACTGCTGATTGCTGAACTGAAGGGGGCAACACACCCATCAGGGGGGAAATGGACTGGACCTCCATGGGCCACGAAGAACAGACCGCCATGCTGCCTCCCCAGACCCTTATCATGACCGGGGTCACTGAAGCTAGTGTAATCTGTTAGGATGCCCGGAACCGATCCCCGTATAGCACCCCTCCCTATATCAGACCCTGCCCTATATTGGATCCTCCCTATATCGGACTCCTCCCTACATTGGACCCATCCCTATATCGGACTTCTCTCTACATTGGACCCATCCCTATATCGGACCCTCCCTATATCGGACTCCTCCCTACATTGGACCCATCCCTATATCGGACCCTCCCTATATCGGACTCCTCCCTACATTGGACCCCTCCCTATATCGGACCCTTCCCTATATCGGACTCCTCTCTGCATTGGACCCCTCCCTATATCGGACTCCTCTCTACATTGGACCCCTCCCTATATCGGACCCTTCCCTATATTGGACCCCTCCCTATATCGGACCCTTCCCTATATTGGACCCCTTCCTATATCGGATCCTCCCTATGTCGGACCCTTTCATATATCGGACCCCTCCCAACATAGGACCCCTCCCTATATCAGACCGTCCCTATATTGAACCCCATGGCACCCACCTGAAGTCAGTGTCATTTTTAGGTCTTAAGGGGGCTTTACACGCTGCGACATCGCTAATGCGGAGTCGTTGGGGTCACGGAATTTGTGACGCACATCCGGCCGCATTAGCGATGCCGTTGCGTGTGACACCGATAAGCGATTTTGCATCGTTGCAAAAACGTGCAAAATCGCTAATCGGCGACATGGGGGTCCATTCTTAAAAATCGTTACTGCAGCAGTAACGAAGTTGTTCCTCGTTCCTGCGGCAGCACACATCGCTCCGTGTGACACCGCAGGAACGAGGAAGCTCCCCTTACCTGCCTCCCGGCTGATATGCGGAAGGAAGGAGGTGGGCGGGATGTTACGTCCCGCTCATCTCCGCCCCTCCGCTGCTATTGGGCGGCGGTTCAGTGACGCTTCAGTGACGTCGCTGTGATGCCGCGCGGACCGCCCCCTTAGAAAGGAGGCGGTTCGCCGGTCACAGCGACGTCGCCGGACAGGTAAGTATGTGTGACGGCTCTGGGCGATGTTGTGCGGCACGGGCAGCGATTTGCCCGTGTCGCGCAACAGATGGGGGCGGGTACCCACACTAGCGATATCGGGACCGATATCGCAGTGTGTAAAGTAGCCTTTAGATACATGTTCTGGCCGTATCTATTGGTGCACAGCTGTCGTCCTTGCAGAGCTGTTCTCAGTGCAGAGCATCTTTGGTGCAGAACGTCGTTGGTGCAGAGCGTTGCTGGTGCAGAGCGTCACTGGTGCAGAGCTGTCGTGGGTGCATAGCTGTTGTGAGTGCAGAGCGTTGTCGTTGCAGAGCGTCATTGGTGCAGAGTTGTTGTCAGTGCAGAGCCATTGTCGGTGGAGAGAGTTGTTGGTGCACAGCTGTTGTCAGTGCAGAGCGTCGGTGCAGAGTATCGTCAGTGCAGAGCCGTCAACAGTGCAGAGCGTCGTTGGTGCAGAGCGTTGTTGGTGCAGAGCATCATTTGTGCAGAGCATCTTGGTGCAGAGCGTCGTTGGTGCAGAGCGTTTCTGGTGCAGAGCGTCGTTGGTGCAGAGCATTGTCGGTGTAGAGTGTCGTTGATGCAGAGGGTTGTTGGTGCAGAGCGTTGTCGGTGCAGAGCGTCGTTGGTGCGGAGCGTTGTCGGTGCAGAGCGTTGTTGGTGCAGAATGTTGTTGGTGCAGAGCGTCGTTGGTGCAGAGCGTTGTTGGTGCAGAGTGTTGTTGTTGCAGAGCTAACGTCCTTGCAGAGCTGTTGTTGGTGCAGAGCATTGTTGGTGCAGAGCGTTGTTGGTGCAGAACTGTCGACATTGCAGAGCATCGTTTGTCCAGAGTGTCGTTGGTGCAGAGCGTTGTTGGTGCAGAGTGTTGTTGTTGCAGAGCATCATTGGTGCAGAGCGTTGTTGGTGCAGAGCTGTCATTGGTGCAGATTTGCTGTTGTCGCTGCAGACCGTTGTCAGTGCAGAGCTGTTGTCGGTGCAGAGCGTTGTCGGTGCAGAGCTGTTGTTGGTACAGAGCTGTTGTCGGTGCAAAGTGTTGTTGGTGCAGAGTCGTCGTCAGTGCAGAGCGTCGTTGGTGCAGAGCATTGTTGGTGCAGAGCGTCGTTGGTGCAGAGCGTTATTGGTGCAGAGCCGTCGTCAGTGCAGAGCTGTTGTCAGTGCAGAGCGTCGTTGGTGCAGAGCGTCGTTGGTGCAGAGCCGTCATCAGTGCAGTGTGTTGTTGGTGCAGAGTTGTTGGTGCAGAGTTGTTGGTGTAGAGCCATCGTCAGTGCAGAGCGTCGTTGGTGCAGAGTGTTGTTGGTGCAGAGCCGTCGTCAGTGCAGAGCTGTTGTCGGTACAGAGCCGTCGCATACACAGGACAATGTGCTGCCAATAATGGAAATCTTTAAACTTACCCATTAGCAGGCAGCCTCTGGCCTACACTTAGGCTGATATTTCGGGCCGAGCAGCCGTCTGGCAGCAACTCTCTCGTGAGCACACAGGGGGTCCCGGCGCTGTGACCCGGATCCGCAGCATCCACTACAGATATATATCGTATATTTGCCGTCTCAGCTCTGCTACATTGTATCATCCGGAAATCCCATAAATCATTTTCCTGATGAACATTGTCCCTTTCTAGCTAGTAAAATAATACCGCCTCCCCAATAAATGGCGCTGAACGGCACTGGTGTTTTGTGGGTTGTTTTGTCCTCGCAGCGGCCCGGTGATAAAGCCTCAGACGAGTAATCGGATTTCCCGTCCGTAGATGAAGCATCAAGTGCAAAAATAAAACTCTGCCGGGTTATTTTAAGAATTCCTTTTGATTTTCGCTCTTTCGCCTCCAGAACTTTGAAATCCGAATCCGCCTCAGACGTCGAAAGCAGAACGTGGAGAAATTAGCAACGAGCCGCGAATGTGCTGCCTGTAATTGGAGGGATCACACGCTCCATCCGTCCTGCCCGGGGTGGATAATCAGTGACAGGGCCCGCAGGCACATCCCGAGCGCTCCGCAGATGAAAGCGCCAAACACCGCGCAAATAAAGCGACTGACAGCGTCACATCGTAGCCGTTTGTAGGGGTGAAGCCGGCCCCAGTGAGACGCTGCCCTCAATAACACGTCTTGCCAGGCTACCAAAAACCAAAAATGGCACTCGAAAGCTTCACGCCACACTAGGGTCCATAGGTGACAATGCAATTATCCAGCAAAGTGATGCACTGAGCCTTCGTCTGATCCGTGCGACTCACTAGTGTGAACAGATCCCAGAATTGTGCATGGAAGACTTGGGGCACAGCCATCGCCATGTCCAGATTCTAGCCTGAGCCCGGGATTGTGCTCTCCACCCAGGTGGCCTAAAAAGTGACTAATGGTGGCACAAAAAAAACACACCAGGATGCGGCCTCTTGTAGCCCTCTCCAACATGAATAGGGCCCCCAATAACCGTTTCCCATCCCTCCGTGCCAGAAGGCCACAGCAAGTGTCAGGGACAAATAGCCGAAGCCAAGGGAGACCCAATCTTCCTCCCAGCCACCCAGCGAGAAACACTATAGAATTTGGCTGCTCATTTCTCTGTTTTTAACCAGTACAGGCAGACTCAGGCATCAACCCACAGATTTGTAAGTCATAGGCAGGCTAGCAAGAGTTAATTTCTGCTGGTCTGCTTGTTAGTCTCCTTGGTCACATGCTGTGCGGGAGCCAATCACATCTGCTCCTCTCCTATATATACTGGCTGGACACTTCCTTTAATGCCAGCTATAGCTTCTCTGTACTGGTCTGGTGAGGTGCTGTTATCCAGATTTATTGGCGGTTATTGTGCTTTATTAATGTGAGCGGTTGTGGTGTTAACCCTTGTTGTCCTTTTGTTGCTGCCTTCCTCCTCTTGCTTTTCTTTTTAGTCTCTTACTGTTTGTTCCTGTGAATTTGCAGAGTGACTGAGTTTTGGATTAGCTTTGTCTTTCTTAATCTGTGTTTCCATCACAGTTCTGCCTGGGGGGGGGTAACAGTTTAGTTCTAGTCAGGAGAATAGCAAGGCACTGGACTATGGCATCTCCACCATAGGAGTAATCTGGAAGTTAGGGATAGCTTAGGATTCCCTAGCGTGAGGGGCAGTATAGGAGCCCCTTGTCCCTCGCTATCCTGCAGTCACATTGTGAGAACACCTCCGGCTTTACCCCGACCTAGTAGCATTGATCCTGGAGGACCAGGGATGTCTATAATAGCCACTTAGTGTACTAACCAGAGCACTCTACCCCGTGTGCCATATGCACCGATCTATTAGGCCGCCTTTTCTTACTACACAGTAGACTGACTAATACTATGGACTGTAATGCCTTGCCATTCCTCTGGGGGCGCTGCAGGGAGAAAGCTTTTGTATTGGACGTTCTTGTAAGATGCTGGTTCTCCTTGTGGAGATCCTGTTGGGTTCTAGGATTAGCGCTCCTCGTGGGATGGATATTGACTTCCAGGGTGTCTACAGTTACGTGGCACTAAATAGACAGTCTTCTTCCTTCTGGGAATCGGTTGATTTGGTCTCAAACCCAAAAAGCAATGAGAAACACTGCATTATGGGCATCATATGTCATGATCGCATAGTAACGAAGCTGTGAATCATCTGAGACAGATCTCTGTGGCAGTCAGAGGCGACTGATGGTGGTGGCAGTATAGAATGGTCATCTCCGTGAGTCATCTCCGTGAGTCATCTCCTCAGTGTCTCCTCATGGGCTACAACCACTGACAGTGCAGGTCACGTCTTCATTCTGAGACATATCCAAAGGATATGCACATTTCCATTGTGCACCATCCCAGGAATCTCTCTTACCTTCTACCTGTTTTACCACGGATGTCAGACCACTTTAAACCATCATCTAATAAACGAGTGATTATCTAATACTAGAAGGTGGCTCGATTCTACGCATCGGGTATTCTAGAATTTACGTATTGTGTAGTTCATGTATGATTTTTGTTATATATATATATATAGATGTTGTTGTGTGTAGTTACCAAGTGTTTGTGTAGGGCGCTGTACATGTTCTGGGTGTGGCGGGGGGTGAGAGCGGTGTTGTATGTGTGTTGCGTGTGTTGCGTTGTTTGTGGAGCGCTGTGTGTCTGTTGCGTTGTGTGTGTGTGTGTGTGTTGTGTGGTCCATCCGCTATGCTGCGCACTCCCAAACGTGGTCCATCCACCATGCTGCGCACTCCCAAACGTGCTCCATCCGCCATGCTGCGCACTCCCAAACGTGCTCCATCCGCCATGCTGCGAACTCCCAAACGTGCTCCATCCGCCATGCTGCTCACTCCCAAACGTGCTCCATCCGCCATGCTGCGCACTCCCAAACGTGCTCCATCCTCCATGCTGCGCACTCCCAAACGTGGTCCATCCGCCATGCTGCGCACTCCCAAACGTGCTCCATCCCCCATGCTGCGCACTCCCCATCGTGCTCCATCCCCCATGCTGCGCACCCCCCATCGTGCTCCATTCCCCATGCTGCCCGCAGCACCAGCCTCTCTGCCCGCAGCATCAGCCTCTCTGCCCGCAGCATCAGCCTCTCTGCACACAGCATCAGCCTCTCTGCACACAGCATCAGCCTCTCTGCACACAGCATCAGCCTCTCTCCTCCCAGCATCAGCCTCTCTCCTCCCAGCATCAGCCTCTCTCCTCACAGCATCAGCCTTTTCTGTCCCTAGCATCAGCCTCTCTCCTCCCAGCCTACCCCAGCCTCAGCCTCCCTCAGCATCAGCCTCTCTTCTCTCAGCCTCCCCCTCCCAGCCTTCCCCAGGATCAGCCTCTCTCATCCCAGCATCAGCCTCTCTCCTCCCAGCATCAGCCTCTCCTCTCTGTCCCCAGCATCAGCCTCTCTCCTCCCAGCCTTCCCCAGCATCAGCCTCTCTCCTCCCAGCCTCTCTCTCTTCCCAGCCTCCCCCAGCATCAGCCTCCCCCAGCATCAGCCTCTCTCCTTCTAGCCTCCCCCAGCATCAGCCTCTCTCCTTCCAGCCTCCTCCAGCATCAGCCTCCCTCTCCCAGCCTTCCCCAGGATCAGCCTCTCTCCTCCCAGCCTCCGTCCTCCCAGCCTCCCCCAGCATCAGCCTCCCCCAGCATCAGCCTCTCTCCTTCCAGCCTCCCCCAGCATCAGCCTCCCTCTCCCAGCCTTCCCCAGGATCAGCCTCTCTCCTCCCAGCCTCCGTCCTCCCAGCCTTCCCCAGCATCAGCTTTCCCCTCCCAGCCTCCCTCAGCATCAGCCTTCCCCAGCATCAGCCTCTCTCCTCCCAGCCTCAGCCTCTCTCCTTCCAGCCTTCCCCAGCATCAGCCTCTCTCCTCCCAGCCTCAGCCTCTCTCCTTCCAGCCTCCCTCAGCATCAGCCTCCCCTTCCCAGCCTTCCCCAGGATCAGCCTCTCTCCTCCCAGCCTCCTTCAGCATCGGCCTTCCCCTCCCAGTCTCCCCCAGCATCAGCCTCCCCCTCCCAGCCTTCCCCAAGATCAGCCTCTCTGCTCCCAGCCTCCTCCAGCACGTCGTGCTCCTCTGCCGACACTCACACACACCCGATCGCATACACTCACACACACAACGATCGCATACACTCACCCACACCCGATCGCATACACTCACACACACCCGATCGCATACACTCACACACACCCGATCGCATACACTCACCCACACCCGATCGCATACACTCACCCACACCCGATCGCATACACTCACCCACACCCGATCGCATACACTCACACCCACCCGATCGCATACACTCACCCACACCCGATCGCATACACTCACACACACCCGATCGCATACACTCACACACACCCGATCGCATACACTCACACACACCCGATCGCATACACTCACACACACAGACACTGACGAAATCGCACATACGCGCTGATACTCACAACATCCGAAGATACCACATGCTTCTGGCCATGTGATCCTCCGGCAGGTCCTGGAAGATCACAACAGCACAGTATCGCCGCCGAGAAGCAAGCGATATCCCAGGATGTTGTGAGTATGTGGATGCGATGTGATGTGTGTGTGAGGGTGAGTGTGATCTGATTTGTGTGTGTGCGTGTGTGTATGTTCCGCAGCTGCAGGACCTTGAGGTGTGGATGCGATGTGATGTATGTGTGAGGTGTGTATGAGAGTGAGTGTGAGCCGATGTACACTGGTAACTATGATACACATCGGGTAACTAAGGGACCTTAGTTACCCGATGTGTATAATGGTTACCAGCTTTCACGGCCTCCGTCAAGATCCCAGCATCGCAAGGTTATGTCTGGCGCTGCTGGGATCCTGACGGAACCGGTGTAGAAGCAAGCGATATCCCAGGATGTTGTGATGTGTGAGGTGAGTGTGAGAGTGAGTGTGATCTGATGTGTGTGTGTGTACTCACCTGGGAATCGGAGCTCCGTGTCAGTTGGGCCAGAGCGAGCGTGCATTGCGTGAGGGGGGCGGGGCCTGCAGAGAGCCGGGGCGAGAGGCCAATCCGTGTGGGGGGGCGGGGCCATGGCGAGCCCAGCGGCCAATCAGCTTTGTGTCACCGTAAGGACACAATTTCGGAGCATGACAGACAGACAGACAGACAGACAGACAGAATAAGGCAATTATATATATAGATATAAAGCTGAATGTGTGTGTGTGTATGTGTGTGTGTGTGTGTGTGTATGTGTGTGTGTGTGTGTATGTGTGTGTGTATGTCCGGGATTGGCATCTGCACCGTCGCAGCTACAGCCACAAAATTTTGCTCACACTTCTGGACCCCGAGAGCGTCATGGGCTATGTTTCGAGGGGAAATTTTAACCCCGCTCTTTACAGTTATTCGCCAACAAACCTGCCTCCATTAAAGCGAATGGAGCTGGGAGCCACAGTGCAGCCAGAACGTCAGAAGAATGAGCAGCCACGCCCTTATATGGAATGTTGGCGTGTCACAATGCAGCCAGAGAAAGAGACAGACACAGACAGGGAAAGAGGCAGACACAGACAGGGTAAGAAACAGACATAGACAGGGTAAGAGACAGACACAAAGAGACAGACACAGACAAAGAGACAGACTGACAGGTAAAGAGACAGACAGGGAAAGAGAGGGAAAGAGAGAGACAGGTTAAGAGACAGACACAGACAGGTAAAGAGACATACACAGACAAAGAGACAGACACAGGGAAACAGACAGACAGGGAGAGAGAAAGAGACAGACAGGTAAAGAGACAGACAAAGAGACAGATACAGGGAAAGAGACAGACAGGGAAAGAGAGGGAAAGAGACAGACAGGGAAAGTGACAGATAGACAGACAGGGAAAGAGATTGAGACAGACAGACAAAGAGACAGACAGAGAGACAGAGAGATATATACAGAGGGGGAGACAGACAGAGAATGGGAGAGAAACAGAGAGACAGTTACTATCCCGGGCGTTAATACATTCTATTTATACATTCTATCCCGGGAATGTTAATACATTCTATTTTGTTAACAACAGTTATTAACCCGAGCGAAGCCAGGTAGTACAGCTAGTTGAATATATTTCCATTCCCCGTGCACAATAACAACGTCATCGGTGGATATCGGCACAGCTCAGGCGTCCCATGCGCCCCATGACATCTGCACATCAGGCGTTGTGTCTGGTGGTGGGCACGCCGTGTGCCGGCTCTCAGAAATGTCCGCATTCTGCAGTCATACGTTTACACTGTAACCTTTCAAGGTATTAATAAATTCCGCACTCTCGGATCTCACAGACGAGTCCGTGTCCTTGGCCGCAGATGCCAGTTATTTTTCTTTTATGCTAATACCTGGAATAATGCGATTGTCTGAGCTTTTATTTCTAAGGCTACACCGTGCATGATGGGGGAGCCGGCGGCCACACGGGTCCACAGGTGACCCCTCTGCAGCTATTGGGCTTGTGTCTGTGCCTCCGAAACCACTGACACCCCAATCATCGGTGACATTTGATGACATTGTGGCCCCCTTGATGGTCTCCGCTCTCCGAGGGCCCCATAGCAGTCACATAGCACACGAGCTCCGGAGCCCGTTCACCCACTGCGGTGCCTGACCAAGGCTCAACCTGTTCCTTTTGGCTTCGGGATAACGGCTTGTACTTCTTTTCTCTCCTGTTTTCTTCTTCCTACTTTGCGGCAATCTTAATTAGGAATCGCCCCTCGGCACCACGCTCATTGGCTCGGCTGGACGACCCAGAGTCTTCTAGATCTCATTAGACAGTAAAATAGAAACAATAGTAAAAGTGATCATTAATGGGCAAATCTGGAATAAGCTCAGGGCTCACAAGGGTTAAACAGACGTCCGATGCAGAGCCAGACTAGGGTGGAGCGGGCCCACCAGGAACATGGACTCCGGGGGCAAAAATTACTTTCCCAAATTTACCTATGCTCCTCTATAATAACATACGGGGTAGTTAATAAAATAAATGTGCATTGTGCAACTACTGTGTTGGGGGGGTTAAGTGACGATTACTGCAGAGGGGCCCCCTGGAGGATTCTCCTGCTCTCCAGTGGGCCAGTTCAAGCCTGGCCAAGGAAGATGGCAATCGCTGTGCTCTTCAATATGGACTGTGGACATCCAGACCCTTCAATATGGATGGTGGACATCCAGACCCTTCAATGTGGACTGTGGACATCCGCACCCTTCAATATGGACGGTAGACATACAGACCCTTTAATATGGATGGTAGACATCCTGACCCTTCAATATGGACAGTGGACATCCGGACCCTTCAATATGGACAGTGGACATACGGACCCTTCAATATGGACAGTGAACATCCGCAACTCAATATGGACGGTGGAATATGGACCCTTCAATATGGATGGTGGACATCCAGACCCTTCAATATGGACAGTGGACATATGGACTCTTCAATATGGACAGCGGACATATGGACTCTTCAATATGGATGGTGGACATATGGACTCTTCAATATGGATGGTGGACATACAGACCCTTCAATATGGACGGTGGACATCCGCAACCTTCAATATGGACGGTGGACATATGGATCCTTCAATATGGATGGTGGACATCCTCACCCTTCAATATGGACTGTGGACAGCCGCACCCTTCAATATGGATGGTGGACATCGAGACCCTTCAATATGGACGGTGGGCATCTAGACCCTTCAATATGGACGGTAGACATCCACAACCTTCAATATGGACAGTGGAATTATGTACCCTTCAATATGGACGGTGGACATCTGGACCCTTCAATATGGACGGTGGACATCCACACCCTTCAATATGGACGGTTGACATCCAGACCCTTCAATATGGATGGTGGACATCCACACCTTTCAATATGGACTGTGGACATCCTGACCCTTCAATATGGACGGTGGACATCTTGACCCTTCAATATGGACGGTGGACATCTTGACCCTTAAATATGGACGGTGGACATATGGACCCTTCAATATGGACGGTGGACATCCAGACCCTTCAATATGGACGGTGGACACCTGGACCCTTTAATATGGATGGTGGACATCCAGACCCTTCAATATGGACCGTGGACATCCGGATCCTTCAATATGGATGATGGACATCCTGACCCTTCAATATGGACTGTAGACATCCTGACCCTTCAATATGGACGGTGGACATCTTGACCCTTCAATATGGACGGTGGACATCTTGACCCTTCAATATGGACTGTGGACATCTGGACCCTTCAATATGGACCGTGAAAATCCGGATCCTTCAATATGGATGGTGGACATCCTGACCCTTCAATATGGACTGTGGACATCCTGACCTTTCAATATGGACTGTGGACAGCCGCACCCTTCAATATGGACTGTGGACAGCCGCACCCTTCAATATGGACTGTAGACTACCAGACCCTTCAATATGGACTGTGGACAGCCGCACCCTTCAATATGGACTGTAGACTACCAGACCCTTCAATATGGACTGTGGACATCCACACCCTTCAATATGGACTGTAGACTACCAGACCCTTCAATATGGACTGTGGACATCCACACCCTTCAATATAGACTGTGGACATTGTTACCCTTCAATATGGACTGTGGACATCCTGACCCTTCAATATAGACTGTGGACATCCGGACCCTTCAATATGGACTGTAGACATCCTGACCCTTCAATTTGAACTGTGGACATCCGGACCCTTCAATATGGATCATGCACAATATGGAGTAAAGTAAGAAGTAATACAGTATCAGATGCTGAACAGTAAGAAGCGCCACATACATGTATATACTGTATATATACTGTATATATGTAACACACTGGAGATAAACCAGGCGAGCTGGTGCTCATCAGTAATGTGTGATAATGGAAACACCGGGGGCAGCAGATACAATCTATAATATATATACAGTATTACAATGTCACAAGCTGCAGGTCCATCACCGCCTCCTGCAGCTGCAGACAGAGCCTGTATCCACCGCCCGCCCTGTATCCACCGCCCGCCCTGTGATCACAGACACAAAACAGGAAATTATCCAACAGAACCTGACGCCAAATTCAACACCGATCTAATCCGCCCTTATCTGCCGTGACCCGCCGGTCCCCGAATAATTGCTGCCGGCCCGGATCTGTGTCCTGCAAACCGTTATCTGCGCAGTCCGGACGCTTCAGGGATTTACAGTCAGAATTCTGTGTTAAGAATTCAGACTGCAAAAATGTGTGAAAAACCGTCACAAATACACATAAGTTTCTATGTTACATATATAACAATAATAAACAGTATAATAACAATAATATATCTAAAAAATGCAAAAAACAGTATAAAAAGTATTATAAAAATGTGCACTGACAACGACCGAGTACATAGGTACTAGCGCATATTACTGTCCAATGTTGTAAATAATGGGAACATAAATGGAGGTGACATACTGATCTGGGCACAGATAGTACTGCTCCCCTGTCTCTATCTGTATATTATGTTGGAACAGACAGTGCTGCCTCTTTGTACAGATAGTGCTGTCTCTTTGTATAGATAGTGCTGCCTCTTTTTACAGATAGCACTGCCTCTCTGTACAGATAGTATTGCCTCTTTTTACAGATAGTAGTGGCTTTTTGTACAGATAGTGCTGCCTCTTTGTACAGATAGTGCTGCCTCTCTGTACAGATAGTATTGCCTCTCTGTACAGATAGTATTGCCTCTTTTTACAGATAGTACTGGCTTTTTGTACAGATAGTGCTGGCTCTTTTTACAGATAGTACTACCTCTCTGTACAGATAGTGCTGCCTCTTTTTACAGATAGTACTGCCTCTCTGTACAGATAGTATTGATAGTACTGGCTTTTTGTACAGATAGTGCTGGCTCTTTTTACAGATAGTACTACCTCTCTGTACAGATAGTGCTGCCTCTTTTTATAGATAATACTGGCTCTTTGTACAGATAGTGGTGCCTCTTTGTACAGATAGTGCTGCCTCTTTGTACAGATAGTGGTGCCTCTTTGCACAGATAGTGGTGCCTCTCTGTACAGATAGTGCTGCCTCTTTTTACAGATAGTAGTGGCATTTTGTACAGATAGTGCTGCCTCTTTGTACAGATAGTACTGCCTCTTTGTACAGATAGTGGTGCCTCTCTATACAGATAGTACTGCCTCTTTGTACATATAGTACTGCTTCCTTGTACAGATAGTAGTGCCTCACTATACAGATAGTGCTGCCTCTTTGTACAGATAGTACTGCCTCTTTGTACAGATAGTAGTGCCTCACTATACAGATAGTGCTGCCTCTTTGTACAGATAGTGCTGCCTCTTTGTACAGATAGTACTGCTTCCTTGTACAGATAGTACTGCTTCTTTGTACAGATAGTGCTGCCTCTCTGTATAGATAGTGCAGCCTCTTTTTACAGATAGTACTGCCTCTCTGTACAGATAGTATTGCCTCTTTTTACAGATAGTAGTGGCTTATTGTACAGATAGTGCTGCCTCTTTATACAGATAGTGTTGCCTCTTTGTACAGATAGTGCTGCCTCTCTGTACAGATAGTGGTGCCTCTTTGTACAGATAGCACTGGCTCTTTGTACAGATAGTGCTGCCTCTTTGTACAGATAGTACTGCCTCACTGTACAGATAGTGCTCCCTCTTTGTTAGTACTATCCTATCCTCTGTCCTACAGGGATGCAGTATTGCGGCTCTTTTCTTGTAACGTTAGGTAATTTCTGTGCCCGCCGGCCCCTATATGTAATGATACTGCTATGACGTTTCCATTACACATTAATACCTATGGCACTGACGCTTTTATTACTTCTCTGGCTTATCATCGGCCGCTCCCCGCTCCAGGAATAGCTTTCGCCCCATGGCCCTGGAGTTTTCAGCCAGAATCGCTCATTTCCACAGACAGGATGGAAGCCACGATTCTGGCTGCTGAGGCCCTGGCGTCTCGTGCCCTCACAGCCCCCCCCCCAGACCCCATCCCCTATAATCTGGGGCTAATTCACGCTGCCCAAATTCAGGGGTCTGCTCTGGCGACATGATGCCCGCCCTAATTACCATTTGCGCCGGTTGTGGTCCATTGCGGCCATGATGCTTCTTATCTGGCACTGATGGCGGCTGGCACCGAGCGCGGACCCCAATTACACAATACAAACTGGGAGGAGGAAAATGTGACAGAGGAATGTGCAGAGAAAAATCCACTCCATCAAAATCACAAGAAACGGCATAAAGGGCCCATTGTCATCAATTAAATTAATCTCATGATATCCGGTGAATGACGCCCAGACACAAACTGCTCAGCGCTGACCTATAAAGACACTAAAAGGCACAATTCATGTGGGGAGGAGCGCGGAGCCACCGTCTTATACAACCCAAGACGGTGACTGTCTGCACATATGGGGCTTAAAGGGGCAGTGCGCTATTACTGAAGTGGAAGGGTCTCAGCTGCGGGCGGCCGACGCTCGCTAGGAAAGCAGAGGTGTCGCCCGATTCAATACAATACAATACATGAAAAGTACAATACATAGATCGTATATGGCATAGGATGTCGGGGCGGGCCGGAGAGACGGGGGTCCTGAGAAAGAGCAGTATATGCACGTAGACAAAAAAGGGGCCTAAGAATCATTTCTATTGATATTTGGAAGCTTCTTACTTTGCAGCATTTTCCGCACCTGCCTGTTTGCACTGTACGGTATATATTATATACACACGCTGGCGGTATATAGCAGCATAGCATAGTAGACGCTTCTCTATTATCTATATATTAATCAGTGGCTGCAGAGACCACACTCAGCGGTGCAAATCCTGGCAGGGGGACCCTGTGACCCCATTGTTGCCCCCTGTCAGTACAGTCATGGGTATTATGTTCCCCTATAGCAGGGGTCTCCTTGTGCCCCCCTGAGTTCCCGGCTCCCACCTGCCCCTCAGTCTCTGGTGTCTCTTCGGCTCCTTCTGTCCAGGACACAAATCCCTGTGATCGTCTCCGCATTGATCTCGTTGATCTTTAATTACTGGTATCTGAACCTAATAGATGCAATTACTATGAGAGGCGAGCGGTGAGCGGGAGCAGAGCAGCTCATCATGTGAGATACCAGTGTATCTAAGCTCATCCTGTGCGCAGACCTATTATCTGTAATACAAATGGATATAAACCCATTATAAGGTACAATATGTATCTGTAATACTAGTGTATCTAATCTGTGATATTTAGGTGTCCACACATGTTATCTATATCTATCATGGCAACATCTGTGAATCTCATCTATTATGTGTGATGCTAGTGCATCTAAGCCTATAATGTGAGAAATCAGTGCATCTCAGCCTATAATACTACTGCATCCCAGCCTATAATGTATGATGCTAGTGCATCTCAGCCTATAATACTAGTGCATCCCAGCCTATAATGTATGATGCTAGTGCATCTCAGCCTATAATACTAGTGCATCCCAGCCTATAATGTATGATGCTAGTGCATCTCAGCCTATAATGTGAGAAATCAGTGCATCTCAGCCTATAATACGAGTGCATCCCAGCCTATAATGTATGATGCTAGTGCATCTCAGCCTATAATACTAGTGCATCCCAGCCTATAATGTATGATGCTAGTGCATCTCAGCCTATAATACTAGTGCATCCCAGCCTATAATGTATGATGCTAGTGCATCTCAGCCTATAATACTAGTGCATCCCAGCCTATAATGTGTGATGCTAGTGCATCTCAGCCTATAATACTAGTGCATCCCAGCCTATAATGTGTGATGCTAGTGCATCTCAGCCTATAATGTGTGATGCTAGTGCATCTCAGCCTATAATATGTGATGCTAGTGCATCTCAGCCTATAATGTGTGATGCTAGTGCATCTCAGCCTATAATTTGTTGTACGATTGCATGTCAGCTTAAATTGTGTGAAATCGGTCCATCTCAGCCTATTATACATGTGCATCTCAGCTTATAATGTGTTATACTAGTGCATCTCCGCCTATAATACTAGTGCATCCCAGCCTATAACGTGTGATGCTAGTGCATCTCAGCCTATAATGTGTGATGCTCTGGTATCTCAGCCTATACTACTGTATCTCAGCCTATAATGTGTGATGCTAGTGCATCTCAGCCTATAATGTGTTATACCATTGCATCTCAGCTTAAATTATGTGAAATTGGACCATCTCAGCCTATTATACATGTGCATCTCAGCTTATAATGTGTGATACTAGTGCATCTCAGCCTATAATACTAGTGCATCTCAGCCTATAATGTGTGATACTAGTGCATCTCAGCCTATGTGTGACACTAGTCCATCTCAGCCTATAATATCTTATACCAGTGCATCTCGGCCTATAATGTGTGATACTAGTGCATCTCAGCCTATAATACTAGTGCATCTCAGCCTATAATGTGTGATACTAGTGCATCTCAGCCTATGTGTCACACTAGTCCATCTCAGCCTATAATATCTTATACCAGTGCATCTCGGCCTATAATGTGTGATACTAGTGCATCCCAGCCTATAATATCAGTGCATCTCGGCCTATAATATGTGATACTAGTGCATCTCAGCCTATAATGATAGTGCATCTCAGCTTATAATGTGTGGTACTAGTGCATCTCAGCCTATAATGTGAGATACCAGTGTATCTCAGCCTATGTGTGATACTAGTCCATCTCAGTCTATAATCTTTGATGGTAGTGCATCTCAGCCTATAATACTAGTGCATATCAGCCTATAATGTGTGATACCAGTGCATCTCAGCCTATAACGCGTGATACCAGTGCATCGCAGCCTATGTGTGATACTAGTCCATCTCAGTCAATAATCTGTGATACCAGTGCATCTCAGTCTATAATACTAGTGCATCTCAGCCTATAATGTGTGATACTAGTGCATCTCAGCCTTCCCTGTGTGATACTTGTGTATCTGAGCTTTCCATGTGTGACTACACCCCGTCATGTAGAGTTACTGAATATTAACCCTTCATATACTTCTTATTCCGGCCCCCCCAGACCTCTGATATCAGCTGATCAGAGATTTACACTTGTAATTAGCGGCCGTCCTCGTTACCGATAATCTCAGGAATTGGATTTGATGGTAATTACCGAGTGATCAATGAAGCAGAAACTGCAGAGATTAGGAGATGATCAGATTATAGGGTGAGGAACAATAGACGGGGAGGCTGCAGACAATCCGCACACCTAATACCTATTGATCAGTGTAGGAGCGGCTGCCATAAAGCGAGGAGGGGGTCACAGTTAGCCGCCAGGGGGGGGCACTTACCCCAGATCCTAATGAGAGGATCACCGGACTACAGATGGTGGTCGGCACTGGGACTCGACATGGGAACATTTTTCAAGAATTAATTGCAAATCTATGGATTTACACTATATATTGCAAAAGGGTAAAATGCAATGTGAAATCCCAACCATAAATTTACATGGTAACAATATAAAGCATGAATTTCTCACCAGATGTCCGTAACAACCCACCCAATGCACAGGGGCAAAGAAATCAAACCATAAATGTCCAGAAATTACATGTAATAATGTCAAAGGTTCAATACATTGATGCCATTTTGCTCGTCAGGGCATGTGTAATGATGAGCATTAATACAAGGAAAAAGTATTGAACACATGAAGAAAGAGAAGTGCAAAAAGCCCTGGAAAGTCCTGACACTGACTGAAATCTATCAGTAATTAGAAAGCAATCTGACCCCTTAGAGACAAATAATATCAGCTGGTTTATCTGATGGCCGATAAAAAGGTGTCTTATTATCAAGGCCACACAAGAAACATCTCATGATGGGTAAAACCAGTGAGCCGTCTCAGGACTTTCACAGCCTTATTGTTATAAAACATACTGATGGTATTGGTTACAGAAGAATTTCTAAACTACTGAAGTCTCCAGTGACTATTTGGAGCCATAATCCAAAAGTGAATGAACATAATTTCACAATAAACCGACCACAATAAGGTGATCCCCACAAGATTTCAGAGGAGGGAAAAGAATTAACAGAAGAGTTGTCCAAGAGTCAAGGACCATCTGTGGAGAGCTACAGAAAGACCAGGAATCAGCAGGTACAATTGTTTCACAGAAAACAATAAGTTATGCAGTCCCCCTCCATGGCATGTATGTACGCTCCTGTATGCACGCTCACCACACAAGACTCCATTGCTGAAAAAAAGGAGCTTTAAGAGCTTTTAAAGTCTCCTGAACATTTAGAGAAGTCTGTGAAATACTGGAGAATATAGTCTGGTCAGATGAGACCAAAACTGAACTCTTTGGAGGTCATAATACATAGCATGTTTGGAGGCCAAAAGGCAAATCACCCCAAAACACTAACACCAGTGAAATGTGGAGGTGGGAACATTATGGTTTGCACTGGCAAACTTCATATAATTGAAGGAAGGATGAACGGACAAATGTACAAATGTTCCGGGCATTGCGTATCAGGATGATGGAGATGAAACGAGAGTGGACATTTCAGCAGACGATGATCCCAAACACACGGCCAAGGAAACTCTACACTCGCTTCAGAGAGAGAAAATAAATCTGCTAGAATGGCCGAGCCGATCACCGGAGCTGAATCCAATAGAAAATGTCTGGAAGGAACTAAACCTCAGAGTTCATAGAAGGAGTCAGGACCTGCAGGATGTGAGGAGTGTGTGTGTAAGAATGGCCCAAAATCCACCTGAGCAATGCAGGCGACTAGTGTCTCCATACAGGATGTGAGGAGTGTGTGTGGAAGAATGGGCCAAAATCCACCTGAGCAATGCAGGTGACTAGTGTCTCCATACAGGATGTGAGGAGTGTGTGCGGAAGAATGGGCCAAAATCCACCTGAGCAATGCAGGTGACTAGTGTCTCCATACAGGATGTGAGGAGTGTGTGGAAGAATGGGCCAAAATCCACCTGAGCAATGCAGGCGACTAGTGTCTCCATACAGGATGTGAGGAGTGTGTGTGTGGAAGAATGGCCCAAAATCCACCTGAGCAATGCAGACGACTAGTGTCTCCATACAGGATGTGTGGAGTGTGTGCGGAAGAATGGGCCAAAATCCACCTGAGCAATGCAGGCGACTAGTGTCTCCATACAGGATGTGAGGAATGTGTGTGTGGAAGAATGGCCCAAAATCCACCTGAGCAATGCAGGCGACTAGTGTCTCCATACAGGATGTGAGGAGTGTGTGTGGAATAATGGGCCAAAATCCACCTGAGCAATGCAGGCGACTAGTGTCTCCATACAGGATGTGAGGAGTGTGTGCGGAAGAATGGACCAAAATCCACCTGAGCAATGCAGGTGACTAGTGTCTCCATACAGGATGTGAGGAGTGTGTGTGGAAGAATGGGCCAAAATCCACCTGAGCAATGCAGGCGACTAGTGTCTCCATACAGGATGTGTGGAGTGTGTGCGGAAGAATGGACCAAAATCCACCTGAGCAATGCAGGTGACTAGTGTCTCCATACAGGATGTGTGGAGTGTGTGCGGAAGAATGGGCCAAAATCCACCTGAGCAATGCAGGCGACTAGTGTCTCCATACAGGATGTGAGGAGTGTGTGTGTGGAAGAATGGGCCAAAATCCACCTGAGCAATGCAGGCGACTAGTGTCTCCATACAGGATGTGAGGAGTGTGTGTGGAATAATGGGCCAAAATCCCCCTGAGCAATGCAGGCGACTAGTGTCTCCATACAGGATGTGAGGAGTGTGTGGAAGAATGGGCCAAAATCCACCTGAGCAATGCAGGGGACTAGTGTCTCCATACAGGATGAGAGGGGTGTGTGCGGAAGAATGGGCCAAAATCCACCTGAGCAATGCAGGCGACTAGTGTCTCCATACAGGATGTGAGGAGTGTGTGTGGAATAATGGGCCAAAATCCCCCTGAGCAATGCAGGCGACTAGTGTCTCCATACAGGATGTGAGGAGTGTGTGGAAGAATGGGCCAAAATCCACCTGAGCAATGCAGGTGACTAGTGTCTCCATACAGGATGTGAGGAATGTGTGTGTGGAAGAATAGGCCAAAATCCACCTGAGCAATGCAGGCGACTAGTGTCTCCATACAGGATGTGAGGAGTGTGTGTAAGAATGGCCCAAAATCCACCTGAGCAATGCAGGCGACTAGTGTCTCCATACAGGATGTGAGGAGTGTGTGCGGAAGAATGGGCCAAAATCCACCTGAGCAATGCAGGCGACTAGTGTCTCCATACAGGATGTGAGGAGTGTGTGCAGAAGAATGGGCCAAAATCCACCTGAGCAATGCAGGCGACTAGTGTCTCCATACAGGATGTGAGGAGTGTGTGGAAGAATGGGCCAAAATCCACCTGAGCAATGCAGGTGACTACTGTCTCCATACAGGATGTGAGGAGTGTGTGCGGAAGAATGGCCCAAAATCCACCTGAGCAATGCAGGTGACTAGTGTCTCCATACAGGATGTGAGGAGTGTGTGCGGAAGAATGGGCCAAAATCCACCTGAGCAATGCAGGCGACTAGTGTCTCCATACAGGATGTGAGGAGTGTGTGGAAGAATGGGCCAAAATCCACCTGAGCAATGCAGGGGACTAGTGTCTCCATACAGGATGAGAGGGGTGTGTGCGGAAGAATGGGCCAAAATCCACCTGAGCAATGCAGGCGACTAGTGTCTCCATACAGGATGTGAGGAGTGTGTGTGGAATAATGGGCCAAAATCCCCCTGAGCAATGCAGGCGACTAGTGTCTCCATACAGGATGTGAGGAGTGTGTGGAAGAATGGGCCAAAATCCACCTGAGCAATGCAGGCGACTAGTGTCTCCATACAGGATGTGAGGAGTGTGTGGAAGAATGGGCCAAAATCCACCTGAGCAATGCAGGTGACTAGTGTCTCCATACAGGATGTGAGGAATGTGTGTGTGGAAGAATAGGCCAAAATCCACCTGAGCAATGCAGGCGACTAGTGTCTACATACAGGATGTGAGGAGTGTGTGTAAGAATGGCCCAAAATCCACCTGAGCAATGCAGGCGACTAGTGTCTCCATACAGGATGTGAGGAGTGTGTGCGGAAGAATGGGCCAAAATCCACCTGAGCAATGCAGGCGACTAGTGTCTCCATACAGGATGTGAGGAGTGTGTGCGGAAGAATGGGCCAAAATCCACCTGAGCAATGCAGGCGACTAGTGTCTCCATACAGGATGTGAGGAGCGTGTGTGGAAGAATGGACCAAAATCCACCTGAGCAATGCAGGTGACTAGTGTCTCCATACAGGATGTGAGGAGTGTGTGTGTGGAAGAATAGGCCAAAATCCACCTGAGCAATGCAGGCGACTAGTGTCTACATACAGGATGTGAGGAGTGTGTGTAAGAATGGCCCAAAATCCACCTGAGCAATGCAGGCGACTAGTGTCTCCATACAGGATGTGAGGAGTGTGTGCGGAAGAATGGGCCAAAATCCACCTGAGCAATGCAGGCGACTAGTGTCTCCATACAGGATGTGAGGAGTGTGTGCGGAAGAATGGGCCAAAATCCACCTGAGCAATGCAGGCGACTAGTGTCTCCATACAGGATGTGAGGAATGTGTGTGGAAGAATGGACCAAAATCCACCTGAGCAATGCAGGTGACTAGTGTCTCCATACAGGATGTGAGGAGTGTGTGCGGAAGAATGGGCCAAAATCCACCTGAGCAATGCAGGCGACTAGTGTCTCCATACAGGAGGAGTCTGGAAGCTTCAGCACCAACAAAGGAGAAAGTTCCAAGTATTAAATACATTTCAGTAACGTGTGCAATATTTTTTCACTGGGTCATTTCTCATTATTATACATAATTTATGGACAGTTATGGTGATATCTATGCCTTTGTAGATTGGATGGGTTGTTACAGACATCTGGTGAGAAATTCATGTCTATAGCAGCTTTAGAAATATATTTCCTTACAGAATTGGTGTGATGTGTCCAATACTTCTCACCCACTGAATAAGTTTATTGGAAAAAGTTCAGTATAACTTGTTTTCTATTCACTGCTTTTTCTGGGCTTAATAGTCCAGTGGGCGGTCCTAGTCAGTGATGATAGTCCTGTCTGCATTTACTGTTTTTCAGGGAGGCTGTTGGTCACCAATTAGGATGATCCCGGACCCCAAAACCTAAAATGAGGAGAGATTTGAATGAATTATTACAGGGTATTGTGATGCTAGACACTACGAGCAGTATGACTAGAAGGGTAGTAAGACATGCCGGGATCATAAGCCTAGAGGTAACATATAATATTCAGGGAGCAGACAGAGACGTGGTCAGGAAGAGGTCCAAGGTCAGAAGGCAGGAGGCAATGTATAAGATTCTGGGTTTAGACAGAGACCTGGTCAGGAAGAGGTTCGAGGTCAGAAGCCGGTAGATAATGTATAAGGTTCAGGGAGCAGACAGACGTGGTCAGGAAGAGGTATGAGGTTAGAAGCCGGGAGGTAACGTATCAGGTTCAGGGAGCAGACAGATGTGGTCAGGAAGAGGTCCAAGTCAGAAGCCATGATGTAACATATAAGGTTCAGGGAGCAGACAGAGACGTGGTCAGGAAGAGATCCAAGATCAGAAGCCGGGAGGTAAAATATAATGTTCAGGGAGCAGACAGAGACATGGTCATGGAAGAGGTCCAAGGTCAGAAGCTGGGAGGTAACGTATAAGGTTTAGGGAGCAGACAGAGACGTGGTCAGGAACAGGTCTGAGGTCAGAAGCCGGGAGGTAATGTATACGTTTCAGGGAGCAGACAGAGACGTGGTCAGGAAGATGTCTGAGGTCAGAAGCCGGGAGGCAATGTATAAGTTTCAGGGAGCAGACAGAGACGTGGTCAGGAAGAGGTCTGAGGTCAGAAACCGGGAGGTAATGTATAAGTTTCAGGGAGTTTACAGAGACATGGTCAGGAAGAGGTCTGAGGTCAGAAGCCAAGATCAGAACACTTACACCAGACAGGAGCCAAGATCACAATAAGCAAACAGGAAGTACGACTGGCGAAGTTCAGGGCGAGCAAGCCCAGTACAGAAGCAGAGCAATCACCAGGAATGAGGCTCATCTGTGAAGACACCTCCCAAAACCAGCGTGGACCCTAGTGCTGAAAGACAACCTGTCAGCAAGTGCTCAAGACACATAGCAGAGCATTGTCTAATGCAAAATGCTCCGCACAGCGGAACCATGACAAAAGTATTCCAAATGCAAAATGCTCTGCACAGCGGAACCATGACAGGTATATACATCTTTACATTGATTGGCTCAGCGGCCCATAAACTGCAGCATTTCTGAGCTGAAAGGTCCCTTCAATGATGACAGCAATGATAAATGTGCAGGAAAGTCTCATGTGGGCGGTGGATGAGAGCGCAGAGCGAGCGGAGATATTGCGGTAATGGATCCTCACATTTCATAGTAATGTGACCATTAGGTGGCGCTGATTTATTGCTGATCTTTATTCCCTCCTATATGGGAGCTGTGTACATTATCCTGGTGATTTCCTGCAGATTTATAGCCTATATAAGCCCATAGTATAATGTATGAGTGGGGGATGGGCGGCGCTGCTCCGTCCCTCCGGCGTTCCTGTCTGGACATTTGTTTCTGTTATATAACCCCGTCTCCTCTATATATAGACACCGCTGATCCATAGTCTCGTATACGCGCCATCCAGGATATAATGAGCCCAGCAGATCCGTGGAGTGGCACTCAGAGCGGCCGCAGTCTGGAACATGCAGGATCAATCACAAGGACACAATGCGGATGGATGTGCCCACACCGACATCCAGAACAAAGGCCGTATGGTGCCTCATCTACCGGAGCCCCCGAGAGCCGGGCTTAAAGGGCCAGGCCCAGAAAAAAAGAGCCTGGCGCACCCGAGAGCTGGGCTTAAAAGGCCAAGCCCAGAAAAAAGAGAGCCTGGCGCACCCGAGAGCCGGGCTTAAAGGGCCAGGCCCAGAAAAAAAGAGAGCCTGGCACACCCAAGAGCTGGGCTTAAGTGCCAGACCCAGAAAAAAGAGAGCCTGGCACACCCAAAAGCTGGGCTTAAAGGACCAGGCCCAGAAAAAAGAGAGCCTGGCGCACACGAGAGCTTGGCTTAAAGGGCTAGACCCAGAAAAAAATAGAGCCTGGTGCACCTGAGAGCTGGGCTTAAAGGGCCAGGCCCAGCAAAAACAGAGCCTGGCGCACCCCAGAGCTGAGATTAAAGGGGTAGGCCCAGAAAAAAGAGAGCCTGGCACACCCGAGAGCCGGGCTTAAAAGGCCAGGCCCAGAAAAAAAGAGAGCCTGGCACACCCAAGAGCTGGGCTTAAGGGCCAGACCCAGAAAAAAGAGAGCCTGGCACACCCAAAAGCTGGGCTTAAAGGACCAGGCCCAGAAAAAAGAGAGCCTGGCGCACACGAGAGCTGGGCTTAAAGGGCTAGACCCAGAAAAAAATAGAGCCTGGTGCACCTGAGAGCTGGGCTTAAAGGGCCAGGCCCAGCAAAAACAGAGCCTGGCGCACCCCAGAGCTGAGATTAAAGGGGTAGGCCCAGAAAAAAGAGAGCCTGGCACACCCGAGAGCCGGGCTTAAAAGGCCAGGCCCAGAAAAAAAGAGAGCCTGGCACACCCGAGAGCCGGGCTTAAAGGGCCAGGCCCAGAAAAAAAGAGAGCCTGGCACACCCAAGAGCTGGGCTTAAGGGCCAGACCCAGAAAAAAGAGAGCCTGGCACACCCAAAAGCTGGGCTTAAAGGACCAGGCCCAGAAAAAAGAGAGCCTGGCACACACGAGAGCTGGGCTTAAAGTGCTAGACCCAGAAAAAAATAGAGCCTGGTGCACCTGAGAGCTGGGCTTAAAGGGCCAGGTCCAGCAAAAACAGAGCCTGGCGCACCCCAGAGCTGAGATTAAAGGGGTAGGCCCAGAAAAAAGAGAGCCTGGTGCACCCATGAGCTGGGCTTAAAGAGCCAGGCCCATAAAAAAAGAGAGCCTGGCGCACACCCGAGAGCTGGGCTTAAAGGGCCAGACCCAGAAAAAAAGAGAGCCTGGTGCATCTGAGAGCTCGGCTTAATGGGCTAGCCCCAGGAAAAAAGAGAGCCTGGAGCAACCGAGAGCTGGGCTTAAAGGGCCAGGCCCAGAAAAAAAGAGAGCCTGGTGCACCCGAGAGCTGGGCTTAAAAGGCCAAGAGAGCTTGGCGCATCCGAGAGCTGGGCTTAAAGGGCCCAGGAATGGCATAGACCAGGTCTCCAACCCACGGCACTGGGTATACTGGAAGTGCTGGTTCTGCAAATGTTGAAGAGCCACATGTTGGAGACCATGACTTTATGACATATATCTTATTGACCAGAAGAAGCATCAGGGATGACGCCGGATGACAGGAGGAGATCCACAGGACTCTGGTCCAGTGGCCACATTGGTAGCCCATGACTGACCTGCCACCATATCCAGCTCCTCTTTATAGCAGAAGGCTGAGTGTGATGTCATCATTGTGGGATGACACAGGCATGATGTCACTCACAGTTACTAATCACAAGAAGCGCGGGGTATGACATCGGGAGATAGGAGGAGATCCTCGGGGCTTTGGTCCAGTTGCCCCATTGGTAGCCGACAACCACCAGACCAGAGCCCCAAGAATCTCCCCTTACCTGCCGCCATATGCAGCTCCACTTAGAATTACAAGGCAGAGTGTGATGTCATCGTTCTGGGATGACACTCATGATGTCACTCCAGGCTTACTGATCAGCAGAAGCGCCGGGGAAGACACCGGGAGATAGGAGAAGATCATCAGGGTTCTGGTCCAGTGGCCAAGTTGGTAACCCGCAACCTCCTGAGCAGAGCCCCAAGAATCTCCTCTTACCTGCTTCCATCCACTGGCTCCTCTTTATATTAGAAGACTGAGTGTGATGTCATCATTGTGGGATGACATCACACTCATGAGATCACTCTGGGCTTACTGACTAGCCGAAGCACCGGGGATGGAAGATTCTCAGGGCCACAGACTACTGCTGCCGCTGCTGGGCCAGGGACCTGCATGTCCCATTGATACTGGTATCAGCGTAGCTGGTGGTCTTTGGACCACCTGGGTCCTGTTGCCACAGCTCACAATCCCCCCCGTGCTGGATTACTGGCATTTTACTGCACCTCCCTTACTGACACTTATCCTTACATCCCCTGCACCCCCCCCCCCACATAATGTGTCCATGGATGAGGGCTCTGACAGGCAGCCTTCTCCCGGCTGCTCAGCTGCGCCTGATACATAAATATTACCGCTACGCTCTGCCAAACAGACGCTGACATTGTTGTTCAGCGCGGGGTGAAAGTATTCTTTGTTAACCTGTCTGAAAGGTCTATTAAAAAAATAAACAGGCCATTATAATCATATTACGGAGAAGTGTTTCCTCGGAGCAAACGTCGCCCTATAAACACATTAGTTAAGAAAATAAATGTCTCCGTGTGACGGCTCTGCAGGCGGTGGCGGCACGGCTCTGCGGACGGTGGCACGGCTCTGCGGATGGCGGCACGGCTCTGCGGACGGCGGCACGGCTCTGCCGGGAGTTTCACAATCCTCTGCTGCACCAGGATGGTGGGGTGTTTTCTGGTACCTTCTGGTCACCACTGTCCCACCACCACCAGTGACGAGGTCACCAGTGTCTCACCACCGTCAGTGACGAGGTCACCGGTGTCCCAACGCCACCAGTGACGAGGTCACCGGTGTCCCATCACCATCAGTGACGAGGTCACCGATATCCCACCGCTGCCAGTATCGAGGTCACCAGTATCCCACCGACGCCAATGACGAGGTCACCAGTGTCCCAACACCATCAGTGACGAGGTCACCGATGTCCCAACGCCGCTAGTGACGAGGTCACCAGTGTCCGACCACCGCCAGTGACGAGGTCACCAGTGTCCCACCGCCGCCAGTGACAAGGTCACCAGTGTCCCACCACCATCAGTGACGAGGTCACTGATGTCCCACCACCGCCAGTGACGAGGTCAGCAGTGTCCCACCGCCGACAGTGACGAGGTCACCAGTGTCCCACCGCCGCCAGTGACAAGGTCACCAGTGTCCCACCACCATCAGTGACAAGGTCACCGATGTCCCAACGCCGCTAGTGACGAGGTCACCAGTGTCCGACCACCGCCAGTGACGAGGTCACCAGTGTCCCACCGCCGCCAGTGACAAGGTCACCAGTGTCCCACCACCATCAGTGACGAGGTCACCGATGTCCCACCACCGCCAGTGACGAGGTCAGCAGTGTCCCACCGCCGACAGTGACGAGGTCACCAGTGTCCCACCGCCGCCAGTGACAAGGTCACCAGTGTCCCACCACCATCAGTGACAAGGTCACCGATGTCCCAACGCCGCTAGTGACGAGGTCACCAGTGTCCGACCACCGCCAGTGACGAGGTCACCAGTGTCCCACCGCCGCCAGTGACAAGGTCACCAGTGTCCCACCACCATCAGTGACGAGGTCACTGATGTCCCACCACCGCCAGTGACGAGGTCAGCAGTGTCCCACCGCCGACAGTGACGAGGTCACCAGTGTCCCACCGCCGCCAGTGACAAGGTCACCAGTGTCCCACCACCATCAGTGACAAGGTCACCGATGTCCCAACGCCGCTAGTGACGAGGTCACCAGTGTCCGACCACCGCCAGTGACGAGGTCACCAGTGTCCCACCGCCGCCAGTGACAAGGTCACCAGTGTCCCACCACCATCAGTGACGAGGTCACCGATGTCCCACCACCGCCAGTGACGAGGTCAGCAGTGTCCCACCGCTGACAGTGACGAGGTCACCAGTGTCCCACCGACGCCAGTGACGAGGTCACCAGTGTCCCACCACCACCAGTGACTAGGTCACCAGTATCCCACCGACGCCAGTTACGAGGTCACCAGTGTCCCACCGCCGCCAGTGACGAGGTCACCAATGTCCCACCACCACCAGTGACGGGATCACCAGTGTCCCACCATCGCCAGTGACGAGGTCACCAGTGTCCCACCACCATCAGTGACGAAGTCACCGATGTTCCACCGCCGCCAGTGACGAGGTCACCAGTATCCCACCGACGCCAATGACGAGGTCACCAGTGTCCCACCACCATCAGTGACGAGGTCACCGATGTCCCAACGCCGCTAGTGACGAGGTCACCAGTGTCCCACCACACCAGTGACGAGGTCACCAGTGTCCCACCACACCAGTGACGAGGTCACCAGTGTCCCACCGCCGCCAGTGACAAGGTCACCAGTGTCTCACCACCATCAGTGACGAGGTCACCGATGTCCCAACGCCGCTAGTGACGAGGTCACCAGTGCCCGACCACCGCCAGTGACGATGTCACCAGTGTCCCACCACCGCCAGTGACAAGGTTACCAGTGTCCCACCACCATCAGTGACGAGGTCACCAGTGTCCAACCACCGCCAGTGACGAGGTCACCAGTGTCCCAAAGCCGCCAGTGACAAGGTCACCAGTGTCCCACCACCGCCAGTGACAAGGTTACCAGTGTCCCACCACCACCAGTGACGAGGTCTCCAGTGTCCCACCGCCGCCAGCAACGAGGTCACCAGTGTCCCACCACCGCTGCTGTTTTTTCTTATAGGATTCTCAAACTTTTACTGGAGAGCAAAACATGGAGAGCGCGGTCCGATATTTGTCACAGATCCATAGACTATAATGCGTACATGTTCAATCTGCAGCCAAAATACGGTATATAGCACCAGCAAATCATGCATTACTGCCGACAACCTCCCTGTATACATGTGTGGGAGGTGTCAGCCCCGCCCCGGTGATGACATCACTGATATAGTGACATGTGATCAGACAGGAGGAGGCCACACCCCTTATATACAGCCCCCTGATGATGACATCACTGATATAGTGACATGTGATCAATCAGGAGGAGACCACACCCCTTATATACAGCCCCCTGATGATGACATCACTGATATAGTGACACGTGATCAATCAGGAGGAGGCCACACCCCTTATACACATCTCAGTCCCCTGGTGATGACATCACTGATATAATGACGTGATCAGACAGGAGACCACACCCCTTATACACATCTCTGTCCCCTGGTGATGACATCACTGATATAATGATGTGATCAGACAGGAGGCCACACCCCTTATACACATCTCTGTCCCCCGGTGATGACATCACTGATATAATGATGTGATCAGACAGGAGGCCACACCCCTTATACACATCTCTGTCCCCTGGTGATGACATCACTGATATAGTGACATGTGATCAGACAGGAGGAGGCCACACCCCTTATATACAGCCCCCCTGATGATGACATCACAGATATAGTGACACGTGATCAATCAGGAGGAGGCCACACCCCTTATACACATCTCTGTCCCCTGGTGATGACATCACTGATATAGTGACATGTGATCAGACAGGAGGAGGCCACACCCCTTATATACAGCCCCCCTGATGATGACATCACAGATATAGTGACACGTGATCAATCAGGAGGAGGCCACACCCCTTATACACATCTCAGTCCCCTGGTGATGACATCACTGATATAATGACGTGATCAGACAGGAGACCACACCCCTTATACACATCTCTGTCCCCTGGTGATGACATCACTGATATAATGATGTGATCAGACAGGAGGCCACACCCCTTATACACATCTCTGTCCCCTGGTGATGACATCACTGATATAATGATGTGATCAGACAGGAGGCCACACCCCTTATACACATCTCAGTCCCCTGGTGATGACATCACTGATATAATGACGTGATTAGACAGGAGGCCACACCCCTTATACACATCTCTGTCCCCTGGTGATGACATCACTGATATAATGATGTGATCAGACAGGAGGCCACACCCCTTATACACATCTCTGTCCCCTGGTGATGACATCACTGATATAATGACATGATCAGACAGGAGGCCACACCCCTTATATACAGCCCGCCCCCTGCTGATGACATCACTAAATACCCCAATAATCACACTTACAGCCTCCACTATAAGTGACACATTAGCCTCCATTTCTGGTTGTGTGTTTCTGGCTCGGCCTCCATCAGGAGGATGTAAGGGAAGTGACTAATATCTTGTTTTTATATTATACACCCATAACATTTCTGATTTTGGGTGGAGGCCGCCTTTAACCCTTGTCTGGCTGGTTGTACCAATCTCCAGGGGTCACATTGACTCCATGGTGCCAGACAAGGGTTACACAGCAGCGCAGTATATAATGTACGGGATCGCAGCCATCACTGGGGGGAGCTGATCCCCGAAATCTTCACCTGAGGATCAAATGAAAATTAGAAACTGCGCAGAGACTCCGAGAATGGAAGAGATCGATACATAATCATCTTATTAAGAAGAGCCGGTAATAAGGAGATAAGAGGAGCGAGGGTCACCGAGGGGAAGAGGCGAGGGTCCTCAGCGGAGGAGGGGGAGGGGGAGAAGAAAGCTAAAAATGCAGAAAAATTAACAATTAAATGAGGTCTTGAATTTCTTTGTTTTTGCAAACATCACTTTCCGAAACAATGCCCGACTCCCCATTGACTTCCATTAAACTCAGTACACGAGTCTTGCCCATCCTGGTGGTTACGAATACTGAGCACCCGAGCATGGTAGTGCCCGCTCATCACTAGTTACCAGTACTGAGCACCCGCGCATGGTAGTGCCCGCTCATCACTAGTTACCAGTACTGAGCACCCGAGCATGGTAGTGCCCGCTCATCACTAGTTACCAGTACTGAGCACCCGAGCATGGTAGTGCCTGCTCATCACTAGTTACCAGTACAGAGCACCTGAGCATGGTAGTGCCCGCTCATCACTAGTTACCAGTACTGAGCACCTGAGCATGGTAGTGCCCGCTCATCACTAGTTACCAGTACTGAGCACCTGAGCATGGTAGTGCCCGCTCATCACTAGTTACCAGTACAGAGCACCTGAGCATGGTAGTGCTCGCTCATCACTAGTTACCAGTACTGAGCACCTGAGCATGGTACTGCCCGCTCATCACTAGTTACCAGTACAGAGCACCTGAGCATGGTAGTGCCCGCTCATCACTAGTTACCAGTACTGAGCACTCGAGCATGGTAGTGCCCGCTCATCACTAGTTACCAGTACTGAGCACCTGAGCATGGTAGTGCCCGCTCATCACTAGTTACCAGTACTGAGCACCTGAGCATGGTAGTGCCCGCTCATCACTAGTTACCAGTACTGAGCACCTGAGCATGGTAGTGCCCGCTCATCACTAGTTACCAGTACTGAGCACCTGAGCATGGTAGTGCCCGCTCATCACTAGTTATCAGTACTGATCACCCGAGCATGGTAGTGCCCGCTCATCACTAGTTACCAGTACTGAGCACTTGAGCATGGTAGTGCCCACTCATCACTAGTTACCAGTACTGAGCACCTGAGCATGGTAGTGCCCGCTCATCACTAGTTACCAGTACTGAGCACCCGAGCATGGTAGTGCCCGCTCATCACTAGTTACCAGTACTGAGCACCCAAGCATGGTAGTGCCCGCTCATCACTAGTTACCAGTACTGAGCACTTGAGCATGGTAGTGCCCGCTCATCACTAGTTACGAGTACTGAGCACCTGAGCATGGTAGTGCCCGCTCATCACTAGTTACCAGTACTGAGCACTTGAGCATGGTAGTGCCCGCTCATCACTAGTTACGAGTACTGAGCACCTGAGCATGGTAGTGCCCGCTCATCACTAGTTACCAGTACTGAGCACCTGAGCATGGTAGTGCCCGCTCATCACTAGTTACCAGTACTGAGCACCTGAGCATGGTAGTGCCCGCTCATCACTAGTTACCAGTACTGAGCACCTGAGCATGGTAGTGCCCGCTCATCACTAGTTACCAGTACAGAGCACCTGAGCATGGTAGTGCCCGCTCATCACTAGTTACCAGTACTGAGCACCTGAGCATGGTAGTGCCCGCTCATCACTAGTTACCAGTACTGATCACCCGAGCATGGTAGTGCCCGCTCATCACTAGTTACCAGTACTGAGCACTTGAGCATGGTAGTGCCCGCTCATCACTAGTTACCAGTACTGAGCACCTGAGCATGGTAGTGCCCGCTCATCACTAGTTACCAGTACTGAGCACTTGAGCATGGTAGTGCCCGCTCATCACTAGTTACCAGTACTGAGCACCCGAGCATGATAGTGCCCGCTCATCACTAGTTACCAGTACTGAGCACCTGAGCATGGTAGTGCCCGCTCATCACTAGTTACCAGTACTGAGCACCCGAGCATGGTAGTGCCCGCTCATCACTAGTTACCAGAACTGAGCACCTGAGCATGGTAGTGCCCGCTCATCACTAGTTACCAGTACTGAGCACCTGAGCATGGTACTGCTCACTCATCACTAGTTACCAGTACAGAGCACCCGAGCATGATAGTGCCTGCTCCTCACTAGTTACCAGTACTGAGCACTTGAGCATGGTAGTGCCCGCTCATCACTAGTTACCAGTACTGAGCACCCGAGCATGGTAGTGCCCGCTCATCACTAGTTACCAGTACTGAGCACCCGAGCATGGTAGTGCCCGCTCATCACTAGTTACCAGTACTGAGCACCCGAGCATGGTAGTGACCGCTCATCACTAGTTACCAGTACTGAGCACCCGAGCATGGTAGTGCCCGCTCATCACTAGTTACCAGTACAGAGCACCCGAGCATGATAGTGCCCGCTCATCACTAGTTACCAGTACTGAGCACCCAAGCATGGTAGTGTCCGCTCATCACTAGTTACCAGTACTGAGCACCCGAGCATGGTAGTGCCCGCTCATCACTAGTTACCAGTACTGAGCACCCGAGCATGATAGTGCCCGCTCATCACTAGTTACCAGTACTGAGCACCTGAGCATGGTAGTGCCCGCTCATCACTAGTTACCAGTACTGAGCACCCGAGCATGGTAGTGCCTGCTCATCACTAGTTACCAGTACTGAGCACCTGAGCATGGTAGTGCCCGCTCATCACTAGTTACCAGTACTGAGCACCCGAGCATGGTAGTGCCCGCTCATCACTAGTTACCAGTACAGAGCACCCGAGCATGGTAGTGACCGCTCATCACTAGTTACCAGTACTGAGCACCCGAGGATGGTAGTGCCCGCTCATCACTAGTTACCAGTACTGAGCACCTGAGCATGATAGTGCCCGCTCATCACTAGTTACCAGTACTGAGCACCTGAGCATGGTAGTGCCCGCTCATCACTAGTTACCAGTACTGAGCACCTGAGCATGGTAGTGCCCGCTCATCACTAGTTACCAGTACTGAGCACCCGAGCATGGTAGTGCCCGCTCATCACTAGTTACCAGTACTGAGCACCCGAGCATGGTAGTGCCCGCTCATCACTAGTTACCAGTACTGAGCACCCGAGCATGGTAGTGCCCGCTCATCACTAGTTACCAGTACTGAGCACCCGAGCATGGTAGTGCCCGCTCATCACTAGTTACCAGTACAGAGCACCCGAGCATGGTAGTGACCGCTCATCACTAGTTACCAGTACTGAGCACCCGAGGATGGTAGTGCCCGCTCATCACTAGTTACCAGTACTGAGCACCTGAGCATGATAGTGCCCGCTCATCACTAGTTACCAGTACTGAGCACCTGAGCATGGTAGTGCCCGCTCATCACTAGTTACCAGTACTGAGCACCTGAGCATGGTAGTGCCCGCTCATCACTAGTTACCAGTACTGAGCACCCGAGCATGGTAGTGCCCGCTCATCACTAGTTACCAGTACTGAGCACCCGAGCATGGTAGTGCCCGCTCATCACTAGTTACCAGTACTGAGCACCCGAGCATGGTAGTGCCCGCTCATCACTAGTTACCAGTACTGAGCACCCGAGCATGATAGTGCCCGCTCATCACTAGTTACCAGTACTGAGCACCTGAGCATGGTAGTGCCCGCTCATCACTAGTTACCAGTACTGAGCACCCGAGCATGATAGTGCCCGCTCATCACTAGTTACCAGTACTGAGCACCTGAGCATGGTAGTGCCCGCTCATCACTAGTTACCAGTACTGAGCACCTGAGCATGGTAGTGCCCGCTCATCACTAGTTACCAGTACTGAGCACCCGAGCATGGTAGTGCCCGCTCATCACTAGTTACCAGTACAGAGCACCCGAGCATGGTAGTGCCCGCTCATCACTAGTTACCAGTACTGAGCACCCGAGCATGATAGTGCCCGCTCATCACTAGTTACCAGTACTGAGCACCTGAGCATGGTAGTGCCCGCTCATCACTAGTTACCAGTACTGAGCACCTGAGCATGGTAGTGCCCGCTCATCACTAGTTACCAGTACTGAGCACCCGAGCATGGTAGTGCTCACTCATCACTAGTTACCAGTACAGAGCACCCGAGCATGATAGTGCTCACTCATCACTAGTCACCAGTACTGAGCACCCGAACTTGGTAGTGCCTGCTCATCACTAGTTACCAGTACAGAGCACCCGAGCATGGTAGTGCCCGCTCATCACTAGTTACCAGTACTGAGCACCCGAGCATGATAGTGCCCGCTCATCACTAGTTACCAGTACTGAGCACCTGAGCATGGTAGTGCCCGCTCATCACTAGTCACCAGTACTGAGCACCCGAGCATGGTAGTGCCCGCTCATCACTAGTTACCAGTACAGAGCACCCGAGCATGATAGTGCTCACTCATCACTAGTCACCAGTACTGAGCACCCGAGCATGGTAGTGCCTGCTCATCACTAGTCACCAGTACTGAGCACTCGAGCATGGTAGTGCCTGCTCATCACTAGTTACGAGTACTGAGCACCCGAGCATAGTAGTGCCCGCTCATCACTAGTTAGCATCTTTGTGCTGCACTGTGGGCATTTTTGTGCTGCACCCGGGCATCTTTGTGCTGCACCCGGGCATCTTTGTGCTGCACCCGGGCATTTTTGTGCTGCACCATGAGTATCTTTGTGCCGCACCCTGGGCATCTTTGTGTCGCACCCCGAGCATCTTTGTGCTGCACCCTGAGCATCTTTGTGCCACACCCCGAGCATCTTTGTGTCGAGCCCTGAGCATCTTTATGCTGCACCCCGAGCATCTGTTTGCTGTACCCCTAGCATATTTGAGTATATTTGTACTGCACCCTGAGCATCTTTGTGTCGCATCGTGATCATCTTTGTGCTGCACCCCGAGCATCTGTTTGCTGTACCCCGAGTATATTTGTGCTGCACCCTGAGCATCTTTTTGCTGCCTTCCGAGCAACTTTGTGCTGCACCCTGAGCATCTTAGTGCTGCACCCTGAGCATCATTATGCTGTAACCCGAGCGTCGTTATGTTGCACCCCAAGCATCTTTGTGGTGCATCCTGGACATCTTTATGCCGCACCCTGGACATCTTTATGCCGCACCCTGAGCGTCTTTGTGCCACACTCCGAGCATCTTTATGCCGAACCCTGAGCAGCTTTATGCTGTACCCCGAGCATCTGTTTGCTGCACCCTGAGCATATTTGTGCTGCATCCTGACCATCTTTTTGCTGCACCCTGACCATCTCTTTGCTGCACCCTGAGCATCTTTGTTCTGCACCCCGGGCATCTTTGTGCTGCACTCTGAGCATCTTTGTGCTGCACCCCGGGCATCTTTGTGCTGCACTCTGAGCATCTTTGTGCTGCACCCCGGGCATCATTGTGCCATATTCCGAGCATCGTTATGTTGCACCCCGAGCATCTTTGTGCTGCACCCTGAGCATTTTTATGCTGCACCATGAGCATCTTTGTGCCATATTCCGAGCGTCATTATGTTGCACCCCGAGCATCTTTATGGCACACCGTGAGCATCTTTGTGCCGCACCCCAAGCATCTTTGTGCTGCACCCCGAGCATCTTTGTGGCGCACCCTGAGCATCTTTGTGTCGCACCCCGAGCATCTTTGTGCCGCACCCTGAGCATCTTTGTGTCGCACCCTGAGCATCTTTGTGCCGCACCCCGAGCATCTTTGTGCCGCACCCCGAGCATCTTTGTGCCGCACCCCGAGCATCAGTGTGCTGCACCCCGAGCATCTTTGTGCTGTACCCCGTTATGTCGACACTCAATGCCACCATTTTCATTGATGACCTTAACCTCTTAGGATGCAGTTTTCTCATACACGATTTACTATTTTGCATCTATAAAGTCACAACCAGACCCAAATCTATGGAGTTAGACCAGGTCCCGTTGGTTTTTATTAACAGATCCATTTGACAATCTGCGGCCCGTCTGACAAACCTCGCACACCACAAAATAGTTCTGTTCATGTTCATATTCTGCAGAATACAATTTATTTCCATTATGTCTTCTAGCTTATGTACCATTAGCAGCGAGCAGAAGCATAAAGGAGTAGAAATAGGCTTTTAAGCGCAGGGTCCGGGCTTCCTGTAAATGCTGCATTTTTCCTGTGATTAATGCTCGTTCCATGAAAAACCTTCGGCCTCAAATCCACTCTGACAAATTTCCACTTAGAACTAAACTGTTTATGAAGTTTATAACCTAAACCAGAGCCCCCCGTTCTGAAAAAAAATGAAATAAATAAAAATTCTCCTAAAATCAATGTACATTCCTGGGTGAGCCTCACATTACGGCGCGGCGCAGCGCGGCGCAGCGCGGAGCCCATACATCTGCTTTATGTTTAAATACATATCTATTACAATAATTTAGGAGATTATTACATTGTGGAAGCGATAAATCTGTTTTATGTTTAATGCTCGCTCCCTCCACCCGCTCCAGTCAATACTAAAAGGGTTACGGGGCC